>NC_091506.1:5392710-5532710 GCF_947461875.1 Haliaeetus albicilla
ACGAGACATTTGGCGTGTGCATGGGAGGAAGGATCGCATGTGAGCTGAATGCAAGACTTTAAAAATCTCTCGTGATTAAAGCTACTGCTGTGCCTGGTGTCCTTGCTTACTTCAAGTATTTACTGCTGATGGCTTCTCTGAGTCGGGACAAGGCTTGTGGGGTGGAAAAGCTGGATTTACCTTGCCTCAGACTGAACTGCCAGCTTATTGGGAGTTGGGTCCTCGCCCGTGGGAAGTGGAGAGGAGGGAAGGGCGGTGGCACTGCATCCGAGTGGAGCGCGGCTGGGTTGGTTTCATTCTGCCCTTAGAACATCATCCCCAGAAAAATGGTATTCCTGGGCTGTACCACCTCCCACAACAAGGAAGAAGAGATGAAAAGCAATGAAGCACACAATTACATAATGAAAAACAATAAAATGCATCTTCCAATATGTACTACTAGTGACCATATGACTTTATTATAAAAACTAAATGTGATTACATTTCCAGGTATTGTGCTGTGTGATAAACTCTGGGAAAAAGTGAAGAACAACTTAGAAGGAGAAGACTTCTTGTTTAATATAAACCTCAGACTTTGAAGTGACACATAGCAGGGAATAAATGTCCATCATCTATCAAATGAGGTTTGAATGGTTTAGGTCACACTAGACAAACACTTCTCACCCTAAACCCTTCTTTTCATCTTCATTCATCAACAACACCTTAAGCTTGTGCCCCTCTTTTTCTTTTCCACTCTCTCAAAAAATAATAATCTACTTGATGCCTACAAATCACTTCTGGCTGGCATTTGTTAGGCGAGTTATGAGCTATGGCTGCTGCTTCTCCCATTGGTACTGCCTCCTGTGCAGGGAGAGAAGGGGGTTGGAAGTTTGTGAAGAGGCTGAGGAGGGAGAAGTGCCACAGAAATAGTGGCTGTAGACCTGGGAGGTGGTGAGCAGAAAGGTGAGAGAGGTAAGAGGAAGATATAACTGGCAACGAGGATTCCTGTATGGCAGATCCCTTTCTTGAACTGTGCTGTGCAGTTTGTGTAGTTTGTGACTCGTTTCTCACAGTGGTTTGTTGCTTGCGGGGTGTAGGGTTGTGCGAGGCAGTGCACCCCAAACCCGGCAGAAGAGAATGAACACATCCTCTGAGAGTGTTGTGGCTGTATGTGTAAATCCCAACAGCCAGGTTTAGAGCTTTAAAACAGAAAGGCCAAACCTCCATGGCCAGGCTGGAGAGGTTTTTTTCTCTTCTGCAGATCCTTCAAGGTGATTGAGGCTGCTGTGGTGGGTGCTCAGACCCAGAAGCTCATCTTTAATTTGGTTTCTTAGTCTGCAGGCTAACCTACATCATCGTGCCTTGTAATTTCTTCCTGCGCCTCCTCTGAGGTCCTCGGCTGTGCCATGCATGAGCCGTTCAATCCCCATTTCCTGGTAGGAAACTACCCCTCTTACACTAATCCTTGTCCAATAACTCCTAATTTTTATTCTTATCCTTTTCCAATTTATGGGACTCCTCTCGGATTAACTTCCCTATGGTACAGTTTTTCCCCTTGCATTGCTTGCTTGTTGATTCCTTGCCGGTTCTCCTTTTTTCTTTCAAAGACACTTTTCTGGCTCCATCCCCAACTGCCTGGAAGTGATTTGTTCAGCAGCACAGTCCCCTGGTTTTCAAAGGCCACAGACTATCTTCCCCCATTTTCTGCCTTCCTTCCTTCTTTCTGTCATTCTGGGAGACAGTCTGACAGACATGGCTTGTTTGAAACTACCAATTAATGTTAATTTGTGTGACTGCAATGGGCATGGGTAGCAGCAAAGATCTGTTTGAAGGTAGAATTTTGTGTGAGTGGAAATTTCTGTAGATCTGGCAAAGAGAACTTGTTGGGAGGGCACAGACAGGCTAGGGGAGAGAAGTCATCATTTTAATTGCAATATAAAAATTCATTTTTCCCCACCTCCATTGTAAACATTGCTTCGTCTTGTTCTAATGTGGGGTTTGTAGGATGCCGGCATCCATGGCGATGTGGTCCAGCATTGGGGAGTGCAGGGGGTCTGTCACCCACCCAGCCCGTCGCTGGCATTTTGGAGTCGCTGTCCCATGCTCAGTACCCCCTCGAGGTATTTTCAAGGGAGCTTTGGCTATAATTACCCTTTGAAATTTGGCACAGTGATGTAAAATCGTGAGGGTACGGTTGGCGGTGGGGTGGGGTCTCCGCACCTTGCTGTGCAGTGGGGAGATCCGGCTGGGCAGGAGGGGGCTGGCAAACCTGCAGCCTCATTAACGGGGGAAGGAGGATTCACCCGTTTGTGGGAACTGGTCACACATCATGGAGTATCACGAGGTAAGCCAATTTCCTACCCCAATACCTCCCTCTTTTCCACTTCTCTCCTTCACAGTTTGAAAACCATAAATCACTTATTTGAAATGTATTTAAGGAGAAGAATATTTTCCCCTGCATTCCCACTTAATGCTTTGTAGCGAGTACAGTTGGGATCATTCATGTGCTAAAGCAAGAGAAATATTCGTCTTTGATACTGTGTCTTCATTTTAGGCAGTTTCCTCTTTTACTCAGTTCTTAGATGATAATTCTGAGTCCTTAGATGATAATTCTGAGTCCTTAGATGCTGCTCATTCTGCCACAAAAAGAAAATGCAAACCAGGATATTTTAATATTATTAATAATGAATGTTTACATAATTAGCTCAATTACTTTGTTCACTTTGACATTTTGTCATTGTGGACCTGTCTTCCTCTCTCTTTTAAAGTATGTTAGTAGTGATGGGAAGCGCAGGGGTGGTGCTGCGATCCTGGTCGTGCCAAGCATTTCCCTGTAAGGATGAGGGCTTCTCCCCACCTTGCAGCACCTGCCGCCTTGGGCAGACTTACCAACGTGTGTCCTTGCCCTGTAGTCTTAGGGACGCTTTTTTGAACCTCAGTAAAGTACAAGTCTTCAAGAACTTTTACCCTAGAAATACATATTTTACATGTAAAATGAAGAACATGCTTTTTCCATGTGGCCCTTAAGGTCTGTATGAGATTGGGTCATTCAGTGGTCTAGAAATTTTCCTTTGTGAATCAACACTATGTCGTAAGGGCGAGTTATTCATCCAACCTGTAATTGCTGTTGTCTGACGTAGTTATTTTACAGATTTTGGATGTATGTAGTTAGGAAAAATGCTGTTTTGCAAAGATATTTTTGGGCTAAAAAAGAAAAAGAGAGTGTGGAGGTTCTGGTGGTATTAGAAGAAAACTAGGAGGGTTTTGTTGGTGGTGGTTTCTCTCAAAAGAAGAAGCAAGGATAACTGTGTTAAACAGCAGGGTGCCACTGAGTGATGGAGAAGCTGAAGGAATGGCTTGTTTTCCTGTTATGTCACTGCTTTGGCTTTCTCATTCTTGTTCCTGTGTTTCTTCAGAAGAGCCCTGCAGCCTGCAGATAACAGAAATTAAATTAGTATTGATATAACATTAGACACTCCTATTAATATTGACAGTCTGTCGATACTGTTGTGCTACTTTTGTAATACGGGATGTTAACGGATAATACTTTAAATAAAAACGCACTAATCTTATAATCACTGAACATGTAGTGGGGTCTCGACTCGGCTCACTCCTCCTCCGAGCTCCCCCATCCTCGTGTGTCAGCCGTGCCTGCCTGCCTGCAGCTCCCCTTGAAGCCTGCAAGGGTTAGGCACGTCGCTCCCTCCGGGCTCGAGCCTGCGGACGGGGAGGTGCAGTGGGACAGAGATGATGGCTGTAAGTGGCAAGGCAGGAGGAGTGATGGGAATCTCCCCGTGGCTGGGGTGGTGGTGGGGCCGATCCGGTGCACCGAGCTCTGGGACGCCCTTTGGGGCTGGGGGTGGGCACAGACCTGGCTGCGGGGTTGATCCCAAAACGATGGCGTTTTAGCCCCGTGGTTGCTCGTGGTGTTTGATGGGGTGCTGCTCGCCCTCGTTGCGCGTGTCCGCAAAGTTTGGCGCAGGAAGAGGCGCAAGGGTGACTTCGAGTTCTGGCGCGAGGCAGCGAGCCACCAAATCCCTGTTGGACCGTGCTGGCTGAGCGTGCACAGGGCGAGAACACGCGAGGTCAGAGTGGTGCCCTTAATCTGGGGCGCTCGTCTTGATACTTAGCATGTGTTAGCAGCTCCACATTTCTTAAGAACTTTTTTTCCTTTTAATTCTATCATGAAAATCACCATGTTCATCAGAGCTAAAGTTATTTGTTAAATGGTGTAAAAAATATGCATTAAACAATAATGATGACTTTGGTAAACACAGATGTCTTTGTATTATGCAGTGGGTTTTGTACGCGAATTTGTACATGTCTGTGAAACAGAATTTGCCATCTACCTTGAAAAATGGGAAACACAATACATGTTAATTGCTTCTCCCTTAGCCCACCGCTCCACCTGCTGTGCTGCTGCAATCTGTTGATGTAGTGCTGAAATCGGCAGTGCACAAGGACGGGCTCGGCAGCGAGCAGGTTGGCACTTGCAGATGTGTGCCCGTTGTAGGAGGTAGCAGGCAACAGTCTTAACTTCTGCCTCTTTGTTTTCTCACTAGGAGGATATTTTTAAAAGGGGGAGGGAAAAACCTTTATCTTGCTGAAAACCATCTAGCGATGATCAGTTATTCACCGCATTATTAATGCTTATTTGGATGTTGCTTGGACTGCTGGATTAAACAGCTTTCCTGTTATGTATTGAATAAAATGAAATACATGTCACAACAGCAGTGCTATGATGCTGACAACCGTCCTTGGCTGTGCATCTCATTAGAAAGATATACATTTTTCTTTGTTGTGTATCTGTGAATGACAGAAGTTGACAAACATCTTTTAAGAAGTTGCTGTTGGGAGAAAGTTGCATTTATGGTACAGAAACCAAGAAGAAACTGCTTGTTACGAAGGTAAATAATTATTTCCCACACTTGCGTTTTATAAATTGCCTGCCATAGTAATTACTTTTTAGTTTATTACTGCATGTATGTTGAAGGAGGTCCTCCTCTGGGTCACTTACTCTTAGAAAGAAATCCTGGAGGGTTCAAAGTTCAATTTGTATTGAAACTTGCACTTAAAACAGGATTAAAATCCTTGTACTTCACAGTTTTGAAGACTGAATTTTACCACATTAACTCCCAGGGGACAGTTGAATTTTTCTGTAATCATTTTGGGGGGGTAAAGTGTTACTACCTGTGACACAGGAAAGATACTCGGGAGAAATACCAGGTAGGGGCTTGGCTTGCTGTCAGCTGAACAGCGATGCTGTACTTTAAAACACCCATTTTCCAGATGCACGATATGTTGCATAATTTATATCTGCCTGCATTTCTGCAGGTTGCTGGTATTAGCCCAATTTAGTGCTTGCCTGACTTCAGAGCAGGAGTGATGACTCTTCTTGTGGTAACGGTGTGTGTGTGCTTAAGGGTCTTTGGACCATTACTGGGAGAACTGAGGAGCAATAAGAAGTTGGGATGATTTTTTTAAAAGAATACTTCCAAAGTTAAGAATGAAGGTGTTCGCCGTCCCGGCTAAAATGGCTTCTGCCTATTCATAATGAATCAGAAAAGATGACATTGCATATTCAGCTACATTTGCATGACTCCCCGGATTTCACAGGTGTTGTATGGGTGCCAAGTCAGTGCCGTGTTGACCCACAGAAACTTGAGAACACAGCTGAGAAACCAGTGGGAAGAGGCAAGTGTGGACTTGCGGGAGGGAGAAGAGGAGGGGAGGAAGCAGGCTGGAATCCCCTTTTCCCACCATCCCTCTGCCTCCAGCATGTGATAGAGCGGTGGTTGCACAGCCCTCTCCTGAAACCGTCTGTACCTGGTGCAATGAAACTTTGCTGTTGCTGGGGTCTCTCGGTGATGCATGAGTTTGTTTTTTTTTTTCTTCTCCGTTTTTTCATCTAGACCCATTCACCTTTCAGCATCCTGAAACAGAGAACACAATCTCTGCAAGAAATCATCATTTGGGGAAAAGTCTGTATTCAAGGAGTTCTCAGTTTACTCTCACCCTTGTGTCTGAAATTGTTTTACTTCTGTTACAAGTAACACCTAAAATTGTCACTTAACCTTGCAGGCACTTTGTTAAGTCCTTATTTTTGATTGCAGCAGCTGGGGTGGAGTTTCCTTTGGGAATTCAAGGAGTAGGAAGTGTTGTTTGTAGTTTTTTGTTGGGTTTTTTGCTGACTGGTGCTAATGTGTAGGTGGGGATGTGCTGCTGTTTTTGTAATACTTTTATTGTTTATGGAATTGTTAGTTAATTGATGGTAACAATGCCTGGAGCCTGGGAGAGGTATTCTTTTATGTTTGCTCAGATCAGAACAAGTAAATAATTTCATAACTTAAAAAGAGATTCAAGATTATTCTCCTTAGTTTATTTACCTTGCAGGTTTGCATCTAATATTTCCATACCTTGTTATCAAGTTTCCCCAAATTAATTAGTGTTACTTCTAACAAAGCAACAGATGAGAAGAATGATTAAATTTTTTTAGGATTAGTAGGATGTAGCTGGAGCCCCCCCAGACAGAGCCGGGAGCTCAGGAGCAGGTGCTGCACCTGAACTTGCTCCCACCTGGTTGGTATGGATGTGGTGAGGTCTCAAGTTGAGTGTGTCCCTTTTTCACTTGCAATAACTTTCATGTGAAATCTAGAAGGCAGTAGGGTATCTGCTGGATGAAAATGTATCTTTGAACTCCTGTTAATTGCTTCATGGTTTACTCAGACTAAAACCTACTTGGTAACTTTGTCTTCCACATTTATCCAATGAAATAAAATTCAAACCAGCCCACAAACTACAGAATGTTTTTTATTTATATGCGGTGTAGTTCCATCTGGTCCACGTTAAAGACCCCAAAAATATATGTGATTAGCTTTATAGTTCACTGCTAAAGGTAGCAAAGCTGGCTTTTAACATTTTTCAAATTTTCAGCTAGCATCTCAAAACATTTGCTGGCATTTCCTGACTATGATTACCAACCAAAGATTTTCCTGGTTGTCTTTTCACTTTTTAAAGTGTGTTGCATAGTTTTCCTGCTTAAAATATCACTGAAGCCTCTGCTATTCCCTTTATAACTCTTATGCAAACTATCCATCTCTGTCAAGACTGGTCAGTCTCAAATCCCAAAGCTCAGTGTTAGGAAACGTCAGATAACATATACTATTAAAGTGGTAAAATTTATGGCTATTGCCAACACTGAGCTCATGCTCAATAAAATGAAATGCCATGCATTAGAAGTAATACGAAAGGTGAGCTGTGCTGCTTCACAACAATTAAGGAGAGAGTTTAATGTATTTGCCAAAAGCCAGCCCAGAAATGCCTGCCGAGTGCACGAGGAAGATGTCGTCAACTCACCCCAGTTTAAATTTCAGGCGTTTGCTAATCAAAGTCCCGTATTCCCTCTAAATGAGTGGTTGAGACCTTGGAGAGGAGAAAAAAAAAGCCTTTTTCTAAGACAGGTTGTCTCCTTTTACAGCTCTTCTGCAACAAATGCATGTTTGTATCTGGAGGTATTCTGCACTGGAAAACAACCCGGTGCTCCCAGGAGGTTTTGGTGCAGCGTCAGCACCACCACAACCCCCCAAAAAGGTCAAGAGCCCCAAATTCGTGCACTTGCAGGGGTTTTCTGCCTGTGCCATATTTACTTTTGGAATATTTGGAGCTGAAGTGGAGAACTGCTGCCGATTTGGCTGCAGCTTGTCCCAAACGGCACTGTGTCACAAGGCTCTGTGGCTGCCCATTTCTGAAACACAATTTTAATAACAAATTTAACAGCTGCAAGTTTTTCTTCTGATGCTTAGTTCTCCTGCGCCCTCTCGTTCAGCAAACCCATTCTGTCAGCTAGCACTAAAGGCCCGGAAATCCGCCCTGTTTTCTGCAAGATATTACCTTAATCTTCTACCTGTTTGCTGCACCTTAATGCTGCTGATGGAGAGAAAGCGTAAACACATAAAATTCACTCTCCATCCCCTTGCATTAGCAGAAAATGCTCCCAGCATCTACCACACAGCATCCAGCTTGTGTAACAGCCTGGGAGAGTATTTTCCGTGTGCAGTTATCCCTGTGCGTAGTAGTAATTTGGGGAATTTTTCCTAAAAGTGCAGTATTTAGACCTCGAGGAGGCTGCCTCTTAACCTCAAGTATGTCCAGCAGTGCGTAGCAAGACGTGCCAAGGATTTTCAGGAGTTGAGCTGAAGGTGTTGTTTGAAGTTAACCATATTTTATTTTCTCAAACCCTTTCTTGGGACTTAATTTATATGGCACTGTGATGGGCACATATAAACATTGTGATCAGGTTACAGTATGAGTGAAATAGGTAGACTCATTTTCTTTTTCTTCTCTCACAATAAAAATGTAAGAAATTTAGTTGCTTACCCCATAAAATGCACATTTCTGTTACAGATTAGTCTTATTTTAATGAGGCCGTTACTTATACAGTAGTACATTAGCAAAGTGTCCTTTGATTTTTATGTAGCAAATGTTTATGACCGATTCAGAGAGGCCTGACCGTTATTCCCCCCAATTCTTACGTTGGGGTATTTGGGTCAAAAAGCTGTCACTACGAGACTGGGACATTTCTGGGTTACACACAGGTGCCAATAATTTGGGGAGCGGGCGCATGCTGGGCCGTCCGGGGACCCCGATAGCTGTGTCTGAGCCGCTCCACAGCAGCGAGGTGGGGGCTGTCCCCGTGCCACTGGTGCAGGGGCCGAATCCTGCACAGAGCCAGGGTGTAAAGAGGTTTATAAGTTGCTGGCACGCTTTTATTGCACCTTCTCTGGAGGAAAGCGGGCGGCAGCGGTGAAGGGAAGCAGAAAGCCCGGCAGCGGGATGAAGACATCCTCTGTCCATCTCTGCCTGTGAAGCTGAACTGAAGCCTTCCTGCACTGCTTAAAATTGTAATTTTGGATAAAAGGCTGTGTAATAACTTGAGAAATGTGTGAGAAGATCTTGTGTTAATACTGTATAAACCTTCTTTAACTTCAGGAAGCTTAAAATCAAATTTGGCAGAGCTTACAAGGGCAGTGAATGTGGAGCCACTTGACTCCGGTAACCAAGAGAATCAGCTGACAAACCTGCAGTATTTTGATTTTTTTTTTGCAACGCTATCTGAATTCATGAAAGTATTTACTTCCTTGTGAACATGTGTAAAAATATATATTTGACTTTGCCTATATGTTAAAAATTTCAATCTCATGTTCTGTGCAAAGATTTTTCTCCTTTCTTTGGGGAAACCGAATGAGGAGAGTATTACAGTGCAATTTAGGTTCTCTGGGTTTCAGGTTTTTAAAAAAAAAAGGTAATAAGGTAGGTTAATTGTGGAACTAGGAGGCTCCACTGACTCATCTTCTGAATAAAGAAATTCAGCTGTGTTGTGACCTCAAGAAAGTGAATTTTTAGAGCAGTTGAAGTTAGAAATCTGGGATAAATTCGGATATTTGAAAGTCATGGTAACAACCATTTGTAAGAGTGTATCATGCTCTATAGTAAGATTGCATAAGGGCACAGGATGAAGCATCTCATTTTTTAATTTTTTTTCCCCTTTTGGCATTCTGTTTGTGACAATTACATGACTCTATTAACTGTGCGTGGAAGAAAGCAGTGTTATGAAATGAGGAGAGATTTCCTTCATCTGTTACTCTGTAGGTAATTTTTGTGCTTTTTCCAGTATTTAAGTACCTCTTAACTGCTTGCTGTCCATCTGTATACCATTCATAGTACTGTAAACTAGTATATGTAGCATGACCTTGTAACTTGCTTTGTTTGTGCATCTGCCAGTACAATATGTTGTCTTTCCTTAAAATGCAAATATGCTCCACGCAGTACAGAGCTCCTTAGTCAATAAATAAATGGAGGTAAAAAACTGTACCTAATACCCATTTAATTTAAATTCATTTTATAAACATAAAGACGCCTTTTAAGAGAAGCTTTAATTCAGACTAGCACCTTGATTTGTGGTTGCCATGGAGAATCAAATCTGTCATTTGACAAGAAAAGTCACCCATTTATGACAGCACTTTATCTTGTCTCTCCAGGGGAAGAAAATGTCAAAAGTGAGAGCAGAAAAAAATAAAGCCTTGAAACACCAGAATTTCTTGATTTCATTTTTATTATTCAGCTATCATATCCTTTCTGATAATAGCAAGTTGGTGAAAATAAATAATGTTCCTACAGTAAAATCAAATATTTCCTATTGGAATGGACAGGGCTCTTTGTGATTGTCAGTGCTGTGAAGTCTGGCAAGAAATAGTGTTATTAGATAAACCCACAGTGCCCAAATCCCATTTTCTTTTCATTACAGTGTCAAAATAATTATACCTGTGTAATTTGGGTAAGAAATTGTAGAATAAGTAAAATGGTCCTTTGGAAGAGATTGCTTTAAGCTTGTGTTCATTATAGGGTGGGGTTTTTACATGCCGAAGAAAAAAAAAGATAAAAAAAATTTGTATAATTTCATTTGAATAAAAATGTCTGGTTACTCTTTCATGTTCTTTAGAACCAGAGGAGATGGCAAGTGCAGTGTTCTGTTGGGGTTTTTACATCCATACATCTTTTGTAAAAAGAGTTACAAGAGGCAGGAGTTACAACACTTTTTGATTCTCAGGTAAAAATCTCTGAAGAGTTTCAAAGACATTAGATAAAATTGATTATTAACTGAAATTTTTTTTTAAGTGTTTTTTATTTTGTAGGATTAAGAAATGGTAAGAATCGGGTGTTTTCAGGAATATAATTAGCTATTGCAAGTGTTTACGCGTGTACATTTAATCCATATAGACACTAAGTTGCCCCCAGGGGAGAAACACTTAACTGTAGCATTGCATTACTTTTTACATAAATCTAAAAAAATGCCGTTGAAATAACGAGACTAAAATAATCCACTCTGCGCCTCTTTCTTGAGACGGCGTTTGTGCCTTTCACAGTATTGCGGGGTTTGATGTGGTTCAGGAGTAATCTTGTATCAATGAGATAGCATTATAATAGAAAGTCCTTTAGTGGTTTAGTGTAAATATTGGGCTGGTAGGGGAGCTGCTTGCTGGAGCGGTTGTGCTTGCAAGAGATTACAAAAAGGGAGAGAAAAGAAAGGGTCGGAGGCTCTTTTTTTTTTCTTAAAATTGGCTGGCAGTGCCGGATCCATAGCCAAAGCTAGTTGGGATCTGCTGTGAGAAAACAGGCAGCACAATAGTTCCCTATTCCTGCCTTCATGCGGAGTCTGAAGCCAAATCCTGCTCTCAAATACTTATGTGTAACTCTGCTTGCCTTCACCAGGCACTTACCATGCCTGTCCAGTGGAAGTAAGTGATGTGTTGTATCCTGGGGTTCTTTAAAAATTTGTGTTGTTGCAAATGTCACCTTAGCGGGGAAATAGTTGCAATTTGGATTTTTTTTTTTAATTTATTTTATTTTTTAACACGTATTAACATCATGTCATAGGATGTGTGTTATCATGGGCTACCAGAATGTGATAACTTAGGGGTGTTTTGTGAGACGATCTGGAATAAAAGAGGGTGATGTAAAGATGCTCTCTGGGATTATGGAAGCTTAAAGATATTAAAGGGTTTGATTTCCATAATGTCTGCCTCTCCTTTTGCCCAACTGTTGATATAATCTGCTTTAAAATCGATTTGCTGTCATCATGTAATCAAAGCCTTAATTGCATCATCATTGACTTCAGCATTTTTTTGCTGATAGTTTTGTGTGACTGATGGTCAAAATGTTGTGAAAAAAGAAACGAATGTTTGAAATAATTTCGCTGCCTGTGCTGTCTCTTGCATATGGACAATTTTCACAAGTACCTAAGTAATCCAGGAGTCCCTGAATTTTAGTGAGATGTGGAAATGTTTTCTTCTGTTCACAACCTTGAGGCTCGATACCACAAACTGTTTAACGTGCTGAAGTCAAGGCCGTTCAAAGGAGTAATAACAGATTGATATTTAGCACGGTCTTATCAAAACTATCTTGTAAAGTATTTGGTCCACTTCAAATTGTAACTTTCTACAAGTCGTTCTTAAAAAACTAATAAAGAAAAGGGATGGTGGGGGTAAAGCTGCTTGTTTGCTGCAAGGTTGTTCCTGAAGCACTGAATTATCTCCCATAAGCTCTGTCCGAGGGAAGACTGAATAGAGTTTAAATATTTTATAAAACAAAAAACTGTGAGTAACCTGTCTCTCTGGTTTCCGACGGATGCCGCCTGAAATGGCTGATACCCTGTCCTGAAAATCACAGATGGAAACTTCATCTCAGCACAGGGCTACGGCAATAATGAAATGAAAGTAGCAGAGTCTCATTTACATTTCAGAAATAGTTCTCTGTAGTTTCCTGTTCAATCTACAAGATTTTCTTGTGTACCTGATGTTGGTTGTTACCCACATTTAAAGGGCAGCACTTTAGGTTTGACCCTTGGAGAATTGTGAGTATGTAGGTGATGCTCTTCTGTTAGCGAGGGATGCTGTTTGCAGCAAGTCCTGGTACAGCAATAACTGAAGAAGCAGCGACTGTTTGATGCTGTTTTGACAAAGGTTAACTCCTTCCTTTTGGCTTTCGCAGTTCTCTTTAGTCAGAGCAACTGCAGCGCAAGCTTTTCTCAATTGATTTTTTGCTGATTTATTTAAATTGCATTTTAGTTTTAATAACCTGTTTCAGAATCGTACGGGACTCTGAAAGTCCGTGATATAAAATGGCAACGCTCGTGTGTTTGTTCTGTAAGGGGGAAGTCAAAGTAAATGCGTACTTTGTAAAAGTGAATCACATGCTTTGTAAAAGAGAATATATACCGGCTGCTAATAAGACGGTGTATTGACTGTAAATGCCTTTTATGGGAGACTTTGAAAGAGAAGCAAGTGCAAGTTACTGGGGAGGATGGGGAACGCCGTAGATCAGGGTAAAAATGTGATACATGGTAGTTTCTGTGTATTAGTGCAGCCCCTTCCCCAGCACAATAAATGCCGTTTAAGTATTTAGCAAAACTGAGATACGCCACTTCTTTTGAACGACATCTGTGACCTTCTCTGAAATTTAGAGGGCCAGAAATTAAGCTGCTGGGCGTGTGGTAGGTCTTCTGAGCACACCCATTGATCTCACCAAGTCTCTGAGGCTGCCCGAGCAAACCTAAACAGGCACATAATGGACAGGAACGACAGCACAGCTCGTCGCCGTATAAAGAATTCTTCTTTTTGAACGTATGGATGCATATGTATGCGTGTATGTATTTTTAACAGAGCTGCAGTGTCGCCGTGCGGGCGGTGTGCAGGAGTTGTCACTAGTGAGGGGAAGCCAGGGCAGGCGTATGGCACTCTGCCGAGCGCGGAGGGTCCTGCCGAGGTGCGGTGGGGGAGGACGAGTCCCGCAGTCCCTCAGCATCCCCCTCACGCCGTGCTACGTAGGGCGCTGGGGACCTCGGTGGCACCCCGTATGAACCCCCGCGGCGTAAAGCGGAGGGCCTTGTTGGCAGAAAGATTTCCGGCAGACGTTGAGATTTTTTGCAATGGTGATGCCACTGGTTGGCCACCTTAGCAGCCGGTACCTCAAGGTACCTTCTACCAGGTACCAGGTGGCAGCGGGCACCCCGAGGAGCAGTGGGAGCTCTTGATTTCTCACGGAGCCACACATCGCTTTGGAGTCACTGGAGTCGTCAAGGCACCTTGAGTTGTTTGAGGATACTAGAGCGCTCCTTGTGGTCCCGCCACGGGGGAACCTCAGACTTACAGCTGTTGGAGTGATCTTCTCTTCAGAGTTTGGGGTTGATGCCTCCTCTACCCTGCCCTGCTCCCAGTACCACCCAGCAGCGTGCTGCAGCAACTGGTTATGCTGTTAGCTCTGGTGGTGGTGACCTGTGGTGTGCGTCTCTTGTTGGCCAAAGCTGCGTCACGTTGTCTCCTTACTGCACTCTCTGGTTATAGCTGTTTCTTGCTGCTGTTTCGATTCTCACTTCTTAAAGGTAGAGTAAAAAATTCTCAAGAAATGAGATACATTAAAACCAGGTGTATGTGAAAACAACCTTCAAGATGGTATAGTCTGGCACGTGCGATTTGGGAAACAATAGAGTTAAGGTGGCATAGGGCACCTTAACCCAGCCTCTTGGCTGTTATACATTGTGAAATCTTGACATAATCATGTAGTTTTGTTTTTTTTGTTTGTTTTATTTTTTCTTCCCAAAGAGCCTTGTTTAGGCTTTGGTGCGTCATCCAAACCCAAGTGCTCCAAGCTTGCCACGTGGTTCCCTGTTCCTCATTTCTGCGTGCCCACCAAGAGACACCTGGGGCCAGTTTTGCAGAAGTGATCTGTGGTTTGCAACCACAGCTGAGGCCAGTTGGGGCTGTCCGTGGCACATGGTGGTTGTTAGTATCCATAAAGGCTGTGAGTCATGATGGGTTCAGATTGGTGTTACTGGGTAACTCAAACCAGCAGCTGTGAATAGCCTCCCTTTTGCTTTGTCTCGGTTTCCCACCAGCGAGATGGTTGTGATGCCATCAAACGTCTCTGCAAGCGGAGGTGAGGAGGCTTCCATTAATGTCACAAACCCTGACACTGTAATGAGGGAACTGGAGGCATGGTCAAGAGGAGCTTGGTAATTCTGTATTCAGCTTCAGGTTTGGATAGCATGTGCTAAATAAGTAGTGCGTGCTACTGGGAGTACGGATTTTATACGGGTAAAAAGAAATGCTTAATAACTGCACGTTAGATGGGAGTCCCACAGAAAAAATATGATTGTGTAAGCGAAGACTTGATCGTAATACTCATTCCAAAGGTGTAAACCAAGATTGCATGTTGATGTTGCCAACTTTGTTGCCTAGTTTTTGCAACCTTAACGTTATTTTAATATAGCTTTGGATGCAGTTCTATAAAGGATGTACAGCAATATGTTAACATGCTGTGCCATCCTACATTTAGGGCTTGTAATAAATCTTTTTTTTTTCTTTTGTATTGTCTTTGCCAAAAAAAATAGTGACTTTTGAGCACTGAAGTATGTGTTCATATTGCTGCATTTTTATTTGATTCTGGGTCCTGTATGCCCTGTCTTAACACAAGATCTCAGGGCTGTTACTCTGTTCCCTTTGTATCTGGGAGAAGTACTCCGGGTAGTCCATGCGCTTCACCGAGAGCCCTGCTCAGGGCAGGGTATGTGGTGGTGGTGGGAAGGGCTGAAGGCAGAAGAGCAAGCACTCAAGAGGTTATAACCACTGAAGTCAGGTTCTTGCAGCTAAAATAGCTAAAATATAAATATTTGCTGGGGGTGGGGGAAGACATACCAGGATTAGATATTTTTGCCTAGATGTTATAGGTCTGGTTTTTTGAGGGGGAGCCTTGTGAAGCTTTATTTTTTATTGTTTAAGGGAAACAGCAATGCTCGTGTTATGTGAAAAGTTTCTGATGATGGGGATTTTTCAGTAATTAGGAAGGTTACATGCATGTAATAGACTTTTGTTTCTTTGTTTGTTTTCTGTTGTCCTTTCTCCCATTGATGGGCACGGCTACACCAGTCTCATCCATACTGAAATGAAGGTGGAAAGAAGTGTAGAATTCATGCATTTCGATGTACAAATATACTGGTTCAAGTGGGTCCACAGATGACAAAATTGAGCATATTAGCAGTTTGTGTGCCTGGCTTTCAGGATGATGAGAGATTGGTATTCTTATTACCGACATTCTCTCTGGCGCTCTGCACATCTTGGGACAGCGTGTTTCCATTCTCTCTGCCTAAATTTCACCATATATAAAACTGGATAACCTTACTGACTTTACAGGTTTTGCAGCTATTAAGTATGCGTTCGGTGTTCCTGGAGTACCAGCCCATGGCCCCGCCTCTCTCCTTCCCCCTTTTCCAGTCCTGCCAGCTGGATGTGAGCCGCTCCTGAGGATTGGGCAATCCTGATCTTAGTTTTCTTAATTAATTGATTAGTGGTCCTGATTGAACAAGTAGGAGCCCTGGCTGTCAGTGTTTGGGGAGGTGTTTTTAAGGGTGGTTCAGGGGGATGTTTGCTTCTGCAGAAGCTCACCGACCCCCTTGGATGGGGCAGCGTTTCCCAAGGCGATAGCTGGCGTTTCCCTCGCGCCCTGGGACGTGCCCGTTCGGGGCTGCCCACGCTTCTGCTCTGGCAGCCCCTGGGCCTCAGGGCCTCCTCTGGGTTTCTTGTGCTCCTCTCCATGTGAGGCTGAATTTAATTATCGGGGATAAGGTCCTCCAGAGCAGACCTTTAAAAGTCCTATATAAAGATGCTGCTCTTAAGTAATTCAATATTTCAACTGCTCTGTGCTGGATTGATTGATTGATTAATGGAGGAGTTCATTTAATTAATCTAAGGCTTCACTAAGTCACATGTGTTACAGTAAATACAGCGATGGTGGTGATAAAGGGGGTGGTTGGGAGCCACGGTTCCTCGCTTGCCTCTCTCATCCCTTTGGCTTTACAGCGAAGCTGCAGGTACAAAGTCACCATGAATGACTGGGTGCGTGCGCTGGGGCTCGCGCTAGATGAATCTCGTTGGTTTGCTATCTATAGGCTGCTAAATATATTTCGGATGGCAGGCAGACGTGATACTTTGTCACTTCCTACAAGTGTGCATGTGGAGCGAGACGGTTTTTTCCCCCCCTAGCCCCAGCACACGCCTGGGTGGTTTGCCTCAAATTTTGGATTCTGTAATGTTGATATGTCATTGCATATTGACAGGGACAATATCCGCTGTTCGGGAGCAGGGTCCCTCTGCCGAGTGCTTGCTTATGTTTCGTTTGCACTTTTGCTGGCCAAGTTTGGTCCCTGGGGGGGGCCCAGGGACCTCCCTGTCCTGGGAGCTGGTGGCGGTGTGTATCCATGTGCTGTCGTGGTGCATGTGCAGCACCCTGGGGAGCTGTGATACTGGCTACAGAATACCCCAAAACGGCAGGTTTCAGCCCAAAGCCTTGTGTCTTGGCCACGAGAGAGCTGCGCGTGGAGCTGCGAAGCCTGGTCTGCAGGCTGATGGAGGTTTTATGGCTCCTTCCCTCACCCTCATCGCTCTTGGTAGCCTTAACAGGGGGAAGTTGTATTTTTTCTCTGAGGGTTTTGCGTGTTGGCTCCGAGTATGCGAGGCGTTTGGGGACAGGGCTGTCACAGGGAGCTATGTGGGAACTCCTCTGGGGCTTTCATGCTCCCATAACGCAGTCCGCCTCTCGTGGAGAAGTGTTAGTCTCGTGCAGAAGATGTCTTCGGTGGATTCAGGTGGGAAGGGGGTGACTGAAATGGCTGTGATCCTAACACCCTAAGATTTGGCACAAACATTCCTAAATCTGTCGTTGTGCAATAAATAGACACAAAGGAGACACGACTGGCGTGCCACAAACCCTTGGCAGGGACGGGAACTCGAAGCTGCATCTCGTGGGCTGTATCCCAGTGCCTGAGCTGGAGGCTGTGCCTCTGTGCTGGAGGAGTGACAGTTGGTGACTCCAGGATCGGCCACCGCTGTCACGTTTCCAGATTTCACCATCCAGGCTTTGTACAAGTAGATGTAGAAATAGATGAATAGACACGTGTATGATGCACACGCAATAATCCACACTACTTTTGAATGGAGGCTATTAAAAGCCCAAATGCTGGACAGCCTCATGACTGGATTTGCTTCGACATAACCAACACATGGGCAGTTGCACAGCAGCTGAGTGCGCTTTTTTTTTTTTCTCCTCTCTATTCTTTTTGAAAAAGAAATGAAGCCTTGATTCGTGGACAAGCAGTTTAGTGCTGCTGTCATAGGTCGGCGGTTTGTTGTGTGGTTAGCTTGGTTCTCAGACCTGTGTGTTGAAAGGTAATGGGGTTCATCTCGAAGAGAGCTTTTTCTCGGCAGGATGTCTAACTGTGTGTTGCCTCTGTTTTCTCACTTGCTAGTCTTACAGAATTTAGTCACGGTAGAAGATTTGATGAATAGCCTTTGGTAAAAGGCTTTTTTTTCTTCTTTTGATTTTTGGTTACTGTTGTAATACTGTGAAATGCTGATGGAAAGCCAAGTGAAAACGATGGCTAAACGCTAATGCAATGGGCGATACATTAACCTGTAGGAGCGTCACGTCGCTCGTGCCGCCGGCGGAATTTTGTACGTGCTGAGGATGCTGCCGCTGGCCGTGGGGGGCTTGAGTGAATTTGCCGGTACCTGTCTGGGCAGCGTGCGTGCAGACGGACCCCTTCCCGTCGGTTCATGGCTATCGCTGCTTCCCAGCCCTGGTCGTAGCACGGGAGGGAGCCTTTTGACACTGTCTTTACCTCCAGCCCCCAGCGAGTGTGGGATGGAAATCCTGCCCGGGTTTGATGCTCTCTCTCCCTCCAGCCAGGCTGTACAGGAGCTAGTGCTAGCAGGAGTTTTTAAGCTATTGGATTTGGAGTCGCTGCGTTGTTCATCTGATTAAATTGTATTTAATTAGCTTTGTGTTTCGTCCTTTTGTTTTGGTGCAAAGATTTGGGGGTGGGGGGGGAGATAAAAGTTGTCTAAATGAAGCTTCATCATTTAAAACACATATAAAAAACTCTGTGAGATGCCTTTTATTCCCCCATCCTTTATCTTCCCTCACAAGCTTTCCGAGAATGAGTAGTGCCTGTTGAGGTTTATCTTTGCTTTTATGTGCAGTAGCCACATGCTTAACATCGAGCACGTTTGAGTTGCATTTCATAGGGCTTTCGCAATCCCTTTATAAAGGGACTGATCTGCTAACATCACCCTCTTTAGATCTAGCAGGCAGGATGTTCCTCCATACAATGAAGTGCTCACAGTCTCTCTTGCCAGACCAGTAAGTGAATGATTTCAAGCCTGGTGGGCAATACTTGTGTCCATGCGTAACACAGACAGACCACAGTAGTAGGCAGCTGCATGTAATTTTGAACTCTACTCATTGAACTGTAATAAAACAATATAAGCACTGCTTGGGGGAAAGATTGGATGCAGTTATCCTTACACAGGGCTCGGGCATATGAAAGCAGTGCTGGCTGACAAGAGGATTTTGAGATTTGATTTTGATTGAATTGCAGAATTGAACAGGCCAGGAATGTCAGTGGAAGGCTAAATGCCTGTAGTGCCATAAAGTTTTATTCATGTGAGGCTTTCCAATATAAAGTAGATGGATTATTGGAGAAGGTGTCAAGGGACATGAAATAGAAGTGCCCAAAACATAAAATGTGGGTATAAGTATAAAATTACTTCTTGCTTAGTACATAATTAGCTCACAAAAATGTTTTGGGTAGTTGTTTGTTTATTGTTCAACCTTTTTAAAGCCAATTCATTACACAATATAAAAATAATAGTCTTCGGTTTTTACTTCAGATCTCTCTGACTGGAATTCATCTTGCTTTCAAGAACAGGTTTAAATTTCTTTTTTTTTTTTTTTTTTTTAATTAGAAGAGAAGGAGTCCCATTTAAAAAAAGGGGGGAGGTAAAGTCCACAGGATAGAAGGGAAAAGGAAAAAAAAAAAAAAAGGAAAAGTCCACAGGATATGAACACTCAGCAGACACTGAAAACTATTATGCTCAAAGACAAGAGCGGGATGTGTATTCACATACCGCAACACACTGACTTATTTCATAGCTCAGTAATGCATACGTAATTAGAGTCAAATTTGCATAGGACAGCTGATATCCAAATTTGTATGGCATTAGAGACAGCTTCGCTCGTTTGCAGTGAACTATGAACAGTAAATAAAGTTGCACAGAAGACTGGATGTGGGTTAGCAGGAGTGTGCTGCATTTTTGTGCCCAAATTCTTTATCCGTTTACAGACCCCTGTCTCGGTTAACATTTTCCCTAAACATACTCTAGATCACATATATTATGACTGCAGGAAAATAATCATAGCTTTATGCTACATCCATTCACTTAGAATTATAAAATAAACAGTTAAATGCCCTTCTTATTACAAGCCCTTTTTTCTGTTTTAAATTGTGTTTTTTGGAAGAGGGCTTGTTCTGTTAATCTTGCTTTAACCAAGAACACGAATACCTTTCTATATGTGTATTTTATAGGGAGGTAGTGTGTGGTGCACACAAGACTGTCAAATTGGGATCTCAAATTACCATAAAATATAAACGTATGAAATTGTATCTAAAGGTGTATTTAAAGAACAGCATATTTTTATATTCTCTGAACTAGTTGCCTGTGAGCTGTACGTTCTTCCTTTTCAGTCCTTCCTGATTGAGCTCCATTGTATGTTTAGGTAGTATTTATATGTAATTGTTGTCTTTTTTTTTTAATTCCAAAGGAAACAGACAAGTGGTTGTTACTGTGCAGATTTTAATTATTGTTTCTGAAATCTTCTACTCAGAGTCTGGATTTGTAAACTCTTCAGGAAAGAAATGCCATGTTCAGTGTTGGTGGTAACTCTTCAGGGATTTGTTAAACTTGTATTTACCACATGTTCTACGTATCATTCCTTCATGAATTTTGGGTTATTTTTGTTATTATTTAGGTTTGCTGAAAGTAAATGTGCTGAGGATTTGCCTAATTGAATAGCAGTTTATTTCTGATGAGTTTCTTCGAAGGAAAGAAGCTCTCCTCCCCCCGTCCACCCGCCCCAATTCATACCGGCTATAGTCCTTGAATTATGTGTGGTAGAGATGCTGTAGTCAATAGAGCAACTTTTCTTTTCTTCCTCCCCCTCCCTTCCCCCCCCTCTAGCCTCATTTTTTTTTTTTTTTTTTTTTTTTAATAGGATTTCACAGCAGACTGTAATGCAAGGAGTTGCTTTCGGGGCGGGCTGTGTGTGGGTATCACAGCACCCCAGCTGTGAGGATGGGGTGAGGATGAGGATGCTGGGGCCTTTGCGGAGCTGACGCAGAAGTTGGGAAAGCACTGCCGGTTCCCCATCCCTGTCCCCCCCCGAGATAACAACCTTATCCAGCTCTCAGTCCATAGTTAAAAGTAACTCTGAGCAAACTCCGGTGTTTCTTCAGAAGGAGCAATGAGTTGTGTGGCCCTGTGAGTTTGGGTTTTTTACTTGTGGGCTTTCTGGTTGATTTTACCTAAATGGCAGCTCCTTTGCTGGCAGGCGCAGGCTGTGGATGGGGCTGCCGGCGCTCGCATCACCCTGTGCAGGAAAGCCAAAATATTGACAGGGTCACCCGGCAGCAGAGAATCAAGAACTTTGAGCCCAAGATACTAAACCAGCTTTTCTGAATTTTTTTTGAGTTATCTCCTGAGTTTTAGTAACTTCTTAAAGTTTAAGTAGTGGGGTTTCTTTCTCTTCTGTTCACTTTCTTTCATTTTATTGACTGTACTAATTACTTCCTGCTTAATATTTAACAGTTTTAAGTTATTTAGAACTGCATGTTAAATAGGCAGGACAAAATGGGTGAGTTTTAGACTGTTATTTAAATATTACTTTTATTTAAATTCTGTAATGTTTAATTTAAAAATCTTTAAACCCCACAATTTTAAAATGGTAATACTGAAACCTGTGACAAATGCATTATGTTTTCAATGATCAAATACGAAATAATAATAAGCTACATTTTTCTGTTGACACATTAAAGAAAATTAGCCCGAAGGCCTAACTGAAGTTAGCTCTTTCAGTTATGTTAGAGTATGTGAAAACTGATAAGCTTTAGCTACTAATGACCTCTTCTCTAGATGAAGAGTTTGGTTTCAGTTGCTGAACAGTTAGTTTCAGTAATTCTTTCGGTAATTCAATAAAAACTGAGAAACTAGTATGGAGCTGAAAAGAGGAAACCTTGTTCTCCTTTTCCAATCTAGGAATAAAATAAAGGTGCAAGAGGATGAGATCTAGTACTGCGGAGATCCTAATGTGTTCAGTTTTCTTACAACAGATCATGTTTGGTAAATGTTTTACGTGCATAAATGCATAAACTTATTATGTATCCAGGATATTTAAGTAACTTTCATTTAATAAATAAATTTTTTTCCCCATTTTGTTGCAGTTCCACTTTTCAACCTAATGAAGATTGATACGAATAACAAAATTACCAACTAATAAAAGCAGTCTTCGTTTCTAGCATAGTCATAACCTAAAACTTAGGGGTACAAAGGAATGTGAAAATAACCTATTCTCTTGTTTAGCAGGGAGTGAAGTTAAGCTTAATGAAAAGGTCATATTTTATTAAGTTGCTAACCAGTTAGAATCCATCTTTCTTTAAGAAAATAAATACAAATGAAAAACAAGATTAAAATCAATGATTTAAATCATGTTTCCTGCTTTCTGATATAAACCATGATTAAAATCAGTGATTCAAATCACTTTGATTTAAATCAAGCTCATGCTTAGGGTGGATTAGCTTGTGGTCACCAGTGTCATCCCTCTGAAGATAAAGGGAGCGAGTCCAAAGTACCTCCTCGGTCACTTGTCCTCAGCCGTGTACAAGAGAGATCCAGGCTAAATTAAATGGGTAGGATTCCCGTTATCGCCCCCCACAGCCCTCGGCTCCTTTCTGAGAGGATCCATCCGAGCTTGAGGGCTTGTGGCAGGTAAGGTGGAGCCGAGTTCCCTTCTGGGGTGGCTTTAGCTCATCAGTTACGGAAACCGATGAGCTAAAGGAGTAAAGGAGCTCAGACCCCTTCCCCCTGTGCATCATGTACTCTTCCCGTGCAGGCAGCATCCCTGCAGCAATCTGGCCCCTCTGCTTGCTCCTGGAGGGATTTACTTGCTGTTCCCAGTTCTGCCTGGCTTTCCCCAGCTGCTCAGCTCTCCCTGGGTCCCTCAAGCCCGTTTGAGGACCTGGCACAGGCACCGATCTGCATTAGCTCCCAGAAGGTATTTGTGGCAAATGAGTTCTCCCAGGTAAAGAGCAAGTATTAAGGCTTCTTTTATCCCTTCCTCAAAAGCCCCTGTTCCCTTCCAGGAGGAGCAAGGCTGTGTCCCTTGCAATGAGCTCTCTTTCTTGCACAGCAGCCATCGTCATGCTCTTGTTCAGACCGCTGTGAAGCCCTACCCTTCCCACCAGCTTTATCACCAGCTCTTTCTGGTTCCCTTTTGGGCATCCTGCAGCAGAGGTAGGAACAGTGTGTGGCTAGACAAAACCCTCAGGAAGAGTAAAATAGGCGTTTTTTGGCACAGGGGCAGCGGTGGGGGTCGGTAGAGCCCTGCATCAGTGGCTGGTGGAGAGGAGCTCATCACTTAACAGCGTAGATCACATCTTCCCTTGACAGGGTCTGAATGTTAAAGAAACCCAACATAAACCTCGATACGCTTTGGGTCAGAGATGTCAAGTAGAGCAGATTGCATTAAAGTTGGACATAAATTATTTAAAATGCCCATAAAGATGGGTCAACGGTCCTTGCATCGGTAGAAGTCAGTTTAAGCTTGTATGCTCTAATTGTTTCCATATGATGGCCTTTTTGAACACACAGAGTGGAAATCCTTTGCAACATGTAGAAGTTGAGAGAAACACGTGGAATTTATTGTAATGATGTTTGTAGTTGGAAGTTCTCAGAATAATTAGCTTGACTTAGCTCTCTCATTTCTGCCTGTATTCCAGGCTATGTCCAAGCCTTTTATGGAGCGTAAATAGTTCCTTCGTGTACCGTTGGCAGCCAAATACTCATGCTGTAAGAATAAGGCAGACACCTTCCACCAGCGCTGGATGAAGTCAGCTCTCCTGAAGGAGGCAGATGTTTTGGCAGAAGAATGTGCCATGTGTTTCTTGAGTCAACCGTCATAAATTTGCAAGCAGTTGGTTCTTAAACAGAAAGGTGATTTTTTTTTTTTTCCTCTTATATTTAGGGATAACTAGTAGTGGACTGATCCTATTAGTTAATGCCATTTAGACCATATGACTTACTAAGCTGTACAATTACGAGTGAATGAAGTTAACATCAGTATGTGTATTTTAACACAGTCAGGTTTCCTCAGCAGGTTTTCCCAGGCTTAATCCATGCTAATTTATTCTTCTTACATTCTGACTGTAGTGACTATCTTGAGACAAATCAGATGAACGGGGTCAGATTTTTAGCTGGTATAAACTGACACAGTTCCTTAATTCTCCTGCAGTTGGTGGAGCTGTGCTGATTTATGCCAGCCAGGAGTTGAGGCTGGGGTGTCTGCCTAGATGTCTGCCACTTAGCTTAACCTGGTACTATCTGGTAACTAAGTTTGAAAAAACCAAACACGTTCCTACTTGTAATAGGCTGCAACAGGAAAGCATCCAGGGAAATGGACAAAAACGGGATAAGAGGGCCAGGCGTGCGTGGGACAGAAGCTGTATGGACTATAGGTTGCAGAGATTTAGGACTGAGTCCCAGGGAAATGTAATTTATAGAGCTATGATTTGTAACTGGAAATCATGTGCTGCTGGAAACATTGGTGCATCCATTAAGGTATCCACAGCTGATATTTCAGGTTTGCTTTGAGCAGTTTTGTATTTCTTCACATTAAGAGTGAATGCTGCTTGGGGTTTTCTTGTATGTATGAATACACATGTGAAACAAATACGTACACCGAACACAAAATACAGATGTATGGAGCAGGCCATAGGAGATGGCATGAGAGAGCAGTCGTGCCTCATCAGGGTGTGAACCTGTAAATCTGTGTTTTGAGGTGTGTCCCCTCAGGCAAGAAGATGCCCTGTTGCGTTGTGATGTGCTGTGGGGTTCCCATTCTTCAAGCAGGCGGTGATTTGTGCTTGGCTGTGTCTGAGAACCACCCTCCAGCAGTGCCTGCTTGGGCTCTTGGAGCCCGGAGACTCTTTGGACTTTCTGGCTTGACTGATACCTGTTGATTCATTCTTGTACATGTGTAGTTTGGTCTTAGCAAGGCGTTACTGCTAACTGTTGGGATGTTCTTACTGTGACATCTGTAATCTCCTGATTTTTTTTTTTTTTTTTTTTTTTTGTTGGTTGATATAAAGTTTGAAATAAAGTTGGGCAGTGTCGTGGAGACTGTTCTGAGTTTTCAGCTCCGCTGAGATGTGAAATACATCAGCCTCATCAGAGCAATAACTTTATTGTGGTTGCTTTGGGAGGCAGGCCACTAGCTAATTCATGTGCACTGTGAAGGATGGGGTGGGTACGTGTGGGTAGTAAGTGATTTTGGCATTCACTTTTTGCTTTTGAAGTGCACGGAGCCCACTTCAGTTCCAAGTTCAGAAATAATACGCCTAAGAATAAATAACCACACTAAAACCAGAGATCATTTGAAGAAAACTAAGGTGGCAAACCACACCAGGTAAACTTTGCAAAAGGCAATGCAGAAGTTTTAGTGCTGCTCTTTAATATTCAAGATTGTATCTTGAAGAGTTATCTTTAGAAAAATAAATGTTCTCTTGGAATCAGTGTTACAAAACCCGTGGTACTGGCTGCAGAGTGCTTATTTCTCTGGAGAGGCTGTAGAGCAGAGGGTGATGAGCAGCTTGAGACCCCCACAGCGTACGTAAGTCTGATGTCGGTTCATTTGGTGAAACAAGCTGAAAACTCCGAAGCAGAGGAAAGCCCTGTCTGGAATAAGATTTCTTTTTTTTTTTAAAATAAGAATTAAAAAAAAAAAATCAAACTTCCCCTTTGTGATTTATGATCCCTCTAACAATGCCACTTTCTCAAAGCCATGCATCATACACAAACAATGGGCCACATAGAAAAGCGTGCTCCCCGGAGTATTACCAAGCATGTAATTTTGTCTTTAAATTCTTTGGAGTGAATTGTAAGAACATGACTTCATAGGAACCTTTGAGACATTACGGCTTTTAATAATGCTTTGCTGCTACATGTAATACTTCATTTTTACTTTTATTAATTAAATTGCTCCTTGCGTGCGTGTGCAGCGGGGAGGGGATCCCGTGCATCCCGGCACACCCAGGCGGGCTGCGGCTGCCAAGGTCTTTTCTCCCCTCCTGAAGGCGAGGGGGCTGCACTTTGCTTTGCTCTGATGGAGGTTCAAGAGGGTTTCCCCCCCAGTTTTTGTCTCCTGGACAAGCACACCCCTGCAGACTACCCTGTCCCTCCAGCCGTGGTGCTGGTTGGCGTGCCCACGAGGGGGTGCGCATGAGAGGCAGCTCCTCTTCCTCTTCTTCTTCTTCTCCATCGTCAGCTTGTTTGAAATATCGTGGGGTGGACAACGTTCCCACCCCTCGCAGGGCTCACGTGCGTGAACAGAGTTAGCTCCCGCTTGCGCTCACCTGCCTGGGATTGCTATCCTCCCGCATCTTTGATCCTTCCAAATTTATATATATGTTCTCCTAAGTTTACAAGAAAATTGAGGTCAAACTTATTTCATCCTGTAATCCCTTTACCGCTCCCCCCCACCCCCCCCCCCCCCGCCCCGTATGCTTTATTTTTTTTAGCAGACACATCTTGCATTATGTAAAACATGGGTGAAGAAACATCTTTAGTAAATCTGAGTTGCCTTTCTGTCAGCAGCAGCAGGGTTTGGATCTGGCTGCTTATCTAATAAAGGGTGGAAGCTGCACTTTTTACAGCTTTTTGTAGCACAGTTTGTGGGCTTGCCCATAATAATACAATTATGAAGGTTAACAGGAAAAAACTGGGTCCAGGAGTGATTCCAGGCAGCTGGCAATGCCGACGAATTGGAAGCGCACCACCAATGAAAACTGCAGTGAAAAGCAAATTAAACCTCATATCTGCCATCTCACTCGCTTTTCTCTGCTTTCCTGTTTGGACTTGAAAGGTGATTGGAGCCAAGGCAGTGACAGTTGACGGAAGTGCTGCAAGGAGAGAGTATTTATTTACAGTGAATCGTGGTGATGCTTGTTCAGGATGCGGTTTCACGCAGGATGTTCTGTCCCCACCCCCGGTTTGATCATTTCTCCAAAAAAAAAAAAAAAAAAAAAAGGGGCAAAAAGAAAAAAAAAGCTCCTTGATTGTTTGAGGCCACAGCTAATGCTTGGAGAAACATTGTGCAGCATGCCTGTACTTGGAGTGTGCAGTAATGTGCCATCGGAGGAAGTTCCTGTATTGGGCACAGAGGCAGCTCGGGACTAACTCCTGGCCAGATGTGTTCAAACCCAGTGTCGGCTTTACGCGTTTAAAGAGGGAAGTGGGCTGGCTTCAGTCCCTGCGCTGCAAGCAATGGCTAACACAGGCCACCCGCTTCGTTGCCAGCAGTAGTGCTGGCTGATGCTGCTGTAAACTTATTTTTTTGGGGGGAGGGAGGAGAGAGCAGAAGTTTTAATACAGCAAATAAGTTTTAATACAGCAAATAAATGCTAATGTAGAATTCAGTTTGCAGAAGGTTACTGGGGTTTGGGATATGTTTAGCATTTGGATGTGGGGTTTCCCCCTGCTCTTTTTCTGCCATAATCAAGACTTTAACCCCGCAGCAGGTGAAATAACACTTTCAGAAGATCCTCGTCTTGGGTGGGTGAATTCCTCATCGGTAAAAAACAAACACTGTGGTGGTCCAAGGACGCAAAGGGCAGGGTTTATCTGAAGTCCCCTCACTATCCCAGCACGGGAGAAGAGGCACACGGTGCCCAGCCCCGTGATGCCCAGCTCACCAGGAGCAGGCGGCTCCCCGGGGATGTCGGTTTGGGTTGGGCGCGTACCGCGGCTCAGCCCAGGCTGTGCAGAACTGGCTAACGAAGCCGCCGGCCAGCTTTACAGCCCTCGTACCTCTTGCTCCCGTATCAGCCCCAGCCACCGATTGGTTTCATACAGCTCCTGACGGACAGGCAGAGATAGTAACTTCTGTTACTACCAGACGGGGCCGATGATTAGATAGGGAGAGTTTCTCTATCTCGTTTTTTTCCAGATAGAGTATAGGGCTTAGGGACGTGCTCTAGCGTATACATTTTCCTTCACGGGCACTGAGCGGGGAAGCTATTGGAAACTTGAGGGATTGGGGGGAGGAGTGAATATGGGGTTTTTTATTTATTTACTTTGACATTTTCTTTTAAACTATTTTTAAGAAGTACATTTTTACCAGTTTTTCTGTCTGGAAGAGGGAATCTAATGGGGTTTTTTTCCACTCACAGCTTTTAATTACATCATTGCCATCATCGGGCCCTTTCTACAACTCCCACATTGTTCAGCAGACACAGTGAGATGTTTTTAGGAACCTATAAAAGCCAGTAATTTGCATCCAGAGGCCATGGTTGTAGTCGGCATTCAGGCAAGCGAAGCAACTGCCTGGATAACTTTATGGCCAGTACATGTGCTGCATTGTGTAGTGCGCTGCTGTGCTGCAGCCGGAGAGGAGCGAGAGCATGGCTGCTGCGTGCCTGTGCCTCCCGCACAGATTGCATTGCGTGTACCGTTTAATTAAGTAATGAAGTTGTTAGGGCTCGTAGTTGGGAATCGAGCTCCCCAAAGATCCATTGTGCCAGGGAGCTGAGCCGGAGCCAGCCGCCCGCTGCGTGCCACCAAGCCTGCCTCCTTCCCTGGCTCTGCGCTGGCTTTTCTCAGCCCTCTCTGCAGCTTTTGCACCCTGGAGGCACAATTTGTGCCTCCTTTTGGCTTTGGCCTCCCCTTAGTTATCGTGTGACGTTTGGAGTTGAGCCTCAAGATAAGTCACAGCGTTCTTGGTGCGGGATGCAGCCTCGCGGAGTCGTGTGAAACAGGTGACGACTGATTCGGCGTGGGGCATCAAGGGCTCCCGCACGTCCACAGCTTTTGAAAACCATCGGGTTTTGAGGCTAACGAGGGCCTTGTGTTGTAGAAATATGTTAAGGTTTAAGAGGAGATTTGCAAAATTGCCAAAGGGTTTTTTTCATATCTGTTTAAATTCGGGCAGTCAAAACATCTTAAGGAGCTCTGAAAATGTCACTGTGGAAGATCCTGCTTATGGCTGGTCTAGTTGAATAGAAAAGGCGAAGATGCTCCAGAAAGGAGAAAACATTCTCTCTTAAAAAAGTGATAGGATGGCTGTGGTTTGGTATTTGTTGTGTAAAAATTGTAAGTAATTTCTTAGAAGAAAGAAAGAGCTGTCTGTTGCCAGTGGGCTGTGAAGCCATGAGATACAGGACCTCAGAGCATTCAGAGGCCAGGGGAGAGTTCTTTAAAAAGTAGCGAAAAAGTCAGAAATATTCACCTCAAAAAAAAAAAAAAAAAGCAAAAAAATATTTTAATTGAATTGGGCCTGATTTTGGGGGAGCGGGGAAGGCTACTAGTTCTCACTAGGCTGAATTAAACTTGGGATTTCCTATCCATACAGGATTTGCATGCATTTTTATTTTAATGTCACATGTGTGTATCTTTCAGACTGCCAGTTTTTTCAGTCAGGAGCACAACATTGTTTTTTCGTTATTGCTTTCTACAGTTGTGCTTCCCGACTACCATATATTCTGCCCATTTGAAAGCATAAAGCGCCGCTCCGCTCCTTGAGTGGGAAATAACAGTAAGGATGGCGCGGGGCGTGCGGGATGCCTCTGCCCCCCGCGTGCGTCTTCTATTCCCAAGATTTCCTAGATTCAACTATTTCTGCTCCTTAAGTTATATCAACATCAACAAAGAAATAAAGCCAGGTCCTTACTTTTAGTACAGACACCATGAACAGGCTATTCAGAGTGTGCTCGGCTCCCAGCAGGCACATTTCTGCCAGACAGAGGACTTTTTGATTCCCCGTTTTCTTCCTCCATCTGAATAGGCTTTGGCTGGGGGTGAGATGTCTGTTTTTGGACGAGGGGGACCGAGTTCGCGGTGGGCTTGGGCTCTTCAGTGCTTGCTGATACTCGCATGACCTGGGGAGGAGAAGATGGTTTGGTGAGGGTGGGGGGAAATGTTTGTCTCCAGCAGTTTTAACCCATCCCTCCAACGGGCACCCCGAATTTAGGGGGATGCCAGCTGTGGGCACGTCCGCCCCACAGGGCTGCTGGAGGAAGATGCTCCCTTGGGAGGAAGGGAGATGGGGGAGACAGTATTCCCTCTGGCCTCAGAAAGTTGTCTGGGAGTCAGAAATGTGCAGGGCTTGTACATAACCCAGCCATGTCATGCTGAAACACGCTCCTTGAAACGGGGCCGGGGTGAGCCGGCAGTGACTGACAGTGCCTTCTCCTGCCCAGAGCCTGAATCAAACTGCTTTTCATGGCCTCAAGTGTTTGCCGAAGTGGTTCCCAGCCAAGACAGGAAACTATTTGACTTAGGGTGCTAGAGAGCTCCTCTCATGGTATTTACAGATAAAAGGGGAGGAGTTGAAAACCTTAGTCCATATTCAGCCCAATCTGATAACCTCCAGGGATTTTATTAGTTCAAAGAAATTTTGGATAGCAAACTTGTGTGCTTAACTGGAGCTGAAGCCCTAACCCTTGGAGGCATCCAATCCTTAGTAAAACCTTAAAATAACAAATGCTGCTTGTAAGTCTTTTTTTTTCTTTTTTTTTTTTAAATGTTTTAAACCACTAGGCGAGTCTAAAAGTTAATGCTTAGGTAAGAATATGTCCCTGATCTTTAAAATTACGTGTCTCTCCTGAGCATTGATGGCACAGAAACCGATTTTGTTTAACAGACTTCAGTCTGTGAGGGGCTAAAAATAAGAAGGGTGAGTTATATTCAGTAACTAGATGGGCAGAATGTGCTTTATAGGAATAGATTAGGAAAGCAATAGTAAAATGACTGTTTCCTAAGATACTTTACTGGATAATTAGATAGCTTAATGCTGTGTCCTCTTGTTGGCTGGAGATCACCAAGACCTCTCTGCAAGCGATGGTTCTGTTGTAGATGGAAACGTCTAAAGCACGTGAGAAAAGGAGACCCTGGGCAGTTCTTCCACCCTGGGGTTAGGTACGCCCCGTCAGCCCTCCCGGCACCGGGTCGGAGCTGCTCCTTGGACAACTTGTGTCTGCTGAGCAGACCTATCTCCCATCCTTTCAAATCAGATGGAAACATCTCCGTGCCCTGCTCCTTTCTGCTGTCTCCTAGCTCCAAACTTTCTCCTTTTCCCTTGATTTTTATTTCATCACCTCCACCAGCTGTTAGAGACCTTGGGCAAGGTGCGGGCTCTGTTGGAGGCAGTAAAGAGGGTCTGGTAGGACCATGAGTGCATTGCCAGGTTTCCAGCTTTTTTTTCCTGGAGACTCTGTTCCTTTCTTTGCAAGCCTAGAGCTACCTTCCGCTTCAAACAGGCAGATTCACTCACTGATTAAAAAGCATTGTTAATTTAGAAGGAAGGCCACATTCTTTCTCAACACCATCATTAATTAAAGACTAGGAAATTGCCAATTCACCCAACATTCACATCTTTACCAGCCTATGCTCACATAATTTATTGCCCAAATATCTTAATGCCCAAGTACATGCTGAGGCCCGTACACAAAACCTTAACTCCAATCTCATATATTTTTCCTATGCATAATTAAGATGATTGCCTCTTAAAACCTTGAGTATTTTTGGTAAAACACCTTTGTTTTTCTGAGGTTGGGTTTTTAGATTGTGCCCAAACATGGGCACTAACTGTGGCCGCAGCTTTATGAAACTATGTATAGTCCTGTGTGTATGGGTGTGAATCATAACCCCCAGATGAAAATAGCTCTTTCAGAGCCCTGTGTCTGGGAGGAGAAAAAAAACCCCATGATACCCAACAGTCCTTTAAGTCTCACAATTATAAACTGTTGCAGGTTGAACATAATAAGAAAACAGAGTTTTATGTCGGTAAGGGTAATGTAACTATGCAAAAACCCACTTACAGCTTTAGACGCATCATTCATGAGTTACACCATGGCTCCTAACTCATGGCAACGACGAGTGTCTGGCAATCCCCACCATCTGGTGAACTCTGATGTGTATTTGAACAGCACAGTGTGTTAGTGTGCCTATATACAAGACATATTCGCACACAACATATAGTGGCAGGGGAAAGAGAGAGAAATTATGTTTCAGCTGTGAATGATTTCTATTTACTCAAGCAGCAAAGAAATAGCTGATAGCTCACGAGTGATCAAAGCTCGTGGTGAGTTATAGCGGTCTTTCCTCACCAGTGAGGAAGATATAGCACGTTTCAACCTGCTGTATATCCTTTTAGTCCAACACACACATTTTCATGCTTATTTTTATTTTGGTTTAGAGGCCTTTCTACTTTGCCCAGCAAGTGATTTTTTTTTTTTATTTTATTATTATTTTTTTTGCGATCTCTTCTGCCTCTTCTCTGTCTGCTGCTGATGCCAGAGACAGAGCAGATTGGGAAGCCTTTGAACACATTACTGGTTGAACTCGAATGAGATTTTTGTATTGCTTGGTTGCAAGCTCCTGTGATGAGCATAAGGAATTTAGTTTTGATTGACACGATGTACTCTTAAAGCAAAAGTGATCTATCAGCATTCAGGCACCCACAACTTGTTTTTTTCTTTCATGACAGAGAATAGTTATGTTGCAGTTGTGCTACAGCAATGAAGGTTGAATTGCAGTTTCCCTTTGAATCCTCTGATGGAGGAGATAGAGAAGAGTGAGTCAAAATGGGGCCATTTTAGGTCACTCCTAACAAGCCAGGCTTGAGGATCTTCTCAGTTTCTGTTGCTCTGACTGTTTTGTGTTCAGCCAGATCTTCCTCTGGTATACCAGCATTCTCATTCCAGTACAGAATATTTGTACAAATGACACAACCTTATTATCTTCAGCTTCGGTCGCTTTAAAATGAATTTTTACAGTTAACATACCCGTGATCTTATACCACAAAGAGAACTCGTTTGGAGAAAAGATATGATATATCCTGAGACGGAGTCTGAATGTGAGACATCCTCCCTCTCTCCTCCTTGTGCTCATCGCTAAATGTGAAACCTCTTCGAAATAAGTTGCTCTCCAAATGAGTTATTATTTGGCCTATGGTCGGTATAGAAGACACGTGAGCATCCTCTGGGAGGAAATATAATTTCGTAAATTAACCTTTGAACTTGGGAGAGTTGGACTGTGTTTTTTATTCAGCCGCTTTGTAGGGCACTGGGCAGGTTATTTGGTCCGCCTTTTCCAGGTCCGGGAAAGGCGTACAGTGCTCTTTACCCCCCCCACCGCCTTGTAAGCGTATTGTCTTCTGTCGGGGGGCCTGGGACATCAGTGTGTAAAGAGCCATCAGAATAAAACTATTTTATTACTATGTGTAAACATTTGAATCTGCACATAACCTTTGAAGGAGAGAGGAGAGATTCAAACAAGCATTAAAGCAGTTTAAAGAAACTTCACATAATGCTAGAGCTTTTTAAAGGGTCACACGTTGCTGAGGTGTGGTGCTGAGCATCCTTATAAGTCACCTGTGCCACTTTTTTCTGACTAGCAAAGCCTTCTGAATAGGTTATTACCGGCTAAATGCTGTTGTAGTTCCCATGTGAAGTTTGTACGGTTTGTAATGCCTGTTAAAGGGAGACTCAGGAATTAGCTGGTGAGAAATCGGAAAGGCTCCTTATCCCCAGGGTGGGCTTTCCTATCTGTGGTCCTCGTGGCAGGTCCGTTTGGGGGGAGCTTGTTGTCCCGCTTCCCGTGCCCTGCCTGCCGAGGAGGATGACCCAGGGAACAGCTGGCCTTGGTCACAAGTTTTGTAGCTTCTCAAGTACAGAAGTAGTACTTCGGATGAATTTTAGATTTTTTTTTTTTTTTTTTCATGGCAATGCAGGTATGTGGGGTACTGGCTCTACATGCCAGGCTTTAAAGCTCAAAATGAATGATTAAATTATTTGTGATTAATGTAGTGAGTGCGAAAATAAATATGATGAAGATGGTAATTTTCAGGAAGTGCTTTTAAGACCTTCAGTTTTACATTTTCCATTTATCTGAGCAGATTTTGCCAGTTGTTATAGGAGGAAAAAAAAGTTGCATTTTCTTGGGCAGCGAATGCCTCTCTGCTGGGCATGTCCTTGGTTATCCAAGTCTCCTTTGAATCGTTCTGAACATGTTAATTCAATATCCCCTTCTTTGTCGTCCTGCTCCTGCATTTTTTCTTCCTAGGTTCCACTCCTGGCACTTTTCAGCTTCCCATTTCTATTTCAGTGTTTCAGGCACTGCTCAGAAACAGATGGATGGCGAGATTTCAACCCCACCTCCCAACTTCCCCACAGTCCACATCTCGCACTGCATTCATGAGCACATACGAGCAACAGGGTGCTTGGTGTTTGCTTTTTAATAAGTTCATCCCCAAATCAGAGCTTCCCCATTTAGGTCAGGTGCTCTACCTGCAATTCCGCTCCCCCTCCGCACCCCCGGAAAAAAAACAACAACAAAACCCAAGCCAAAAAAGGGGCATTAATCTGTTTGAAGCAGCGGAGGGTGGGGCACGTGTGCTTTTCGGAAATGTGCTGTTTACCAATGCCTATTTTGATGACTTTGAGCAGATTTTGTTTGCAGGTATGCCTAGTACTGTGTGATCGCCCGGGGAGCAATGCGATACGATGAGCAAAACCTCAGCTCTACATTTGCTTTTCCTCCTTTGCTTTGCGGCGCCTGGGTTTTGATGTCTTGCTTCTCAGAAGGCTTGACGGTAGTAATAACGGAAACAGCAAAAAATGTCAGCTTGACTACTGTCTGCGTGTCGGCACTAGTCCAGGGAGTTTCAAAGGGATGTTTTATTGATTCTGTAATTGCACAGTAGAATGGACAAACTGAACTGTACCTCAGGGCAAGGAAAGCCCCTGTCTGAACGGCATCTGTTGGATGTATGCGCTGCTGTAATTTGGGCAGGGAGTGCTTGCTGGGCGGTTTGAACCAGGGGACTGAAATCTTGGCTTAACCCTTTCGTTGTAGGCAATGGAAACGCCGGTTTTGCCTTCTGATCGCACCCTGGGAGAAAAATCCGCGCTGGGGGTCCCTTTTGGCGCTGAAGCGACTCTTCGGGGCTTCGCTGGGATTTATGCCAGCGTTGCTTTTAAAGGGAAATTTGGCCCATGATCTTTTCCCTGGCATTATCCCTCCAAGTATTCCCCTCCTCTGGGATCCTGAGCCCACAGTATTATAAATTGCAGTGTTGCCTCACTTGCAAAATCCACTTCTTAACTGAAAAACTGGTCTTGATCTCTTATGAAATAAACCTGCGTTATAAGGCTTGTGCCTGGGAGCTGGTAACTTCCTCTAGCATGAGCTGATCACTTTCCAAAACTGAAGGAGTGGACTGAGCTGTTTTGCTAAAACAATTGCAAATTAAATTTGTAAACTTTTGCTGTTGCCATATTTTTTCACTGGCATGCTGTCTGTGTGCTGTGTCTTTAATTTGGTGGTAACACAAATCAATTAGGCTAACCCATGGCAATTCAAAAACTGTGGGGGGAAAAAAATAAAATATACTGTCTCGACTTGATACGTGGGTGCCCAGGGTTTCCATCCCAATTATTCTCTCTTTTCTCTTAGCTAGCTAGAGCTGGGTGTCCCAGTAAAGAGCAGTGCTTCATCCCCAGGGCAGAGCTCACAAAAACAAGGGGTAGAAAGGCAGCGTGGGAGGAAACACTGTCCAGCCTGCCTCCCTCGGAAGGACTGTAAGTTTGGCTTCTGGGTTTCACCATTTCAGGATTGAAGGAAGAAAGAGCCAGAGCGATGTGGGGCCAGGGAGGGCGATGTGCCGGGACTGGGAGGGTAGCAGCGCACCCAGGAGCACCCAGCTGGAGCTGATGCTCCGCAGGCTTCCAGCAGATGCCAGCGGTTTGTGAACCAAACCCTGATCTTGGAGTTTCCATTGCTCTTAATTCTGGCCATGAGTAGGTCATTGTCTTCCTGACATTGAATAGACAGATGGGTCTGAGTTTAGAGGGTGAGATGCTGGGTTTTTTTGGAAGTTGTGCAAACCTTTAATGTGTTGTTTTGAAATCTTGATTTTAAACGCAGTGCTCTTTCAAAGCAGCTTGCTGGGAAAAACTTGCAGTGCAGTTCTGTCCGGTACTGGATTTTAGTAGATTTTACAAGAAAGTGCTGTATTAAATGAAAGAAGATGTGCACTTCACTTTATTATTTTTGTTGTTGTTGTTGATGCTGCTGAACTTATTTATCTGGAGCCTTGCATGCTGTAATAACGTTCATAGACATAAATAGGCCCCTAATTGATATTAAGGATGTGGAGCACTCTGCCAGTTCCACAGAATGAAAAGTGAAGCTCATCTTCAGTGATGTGCAGAAATCAACTGGGGAAGATCCTGCATCTGGGATCTGTTCAGTTCCCTTCTGGTGGTTCAGAGGAGTGTAAATTGTATACTATCAGCAACAGCTGTACTTTGGGGCTTTTGCCAGAGGAAGAGCAGCTTTATTCTGCTTTGGGAAGAGAATGCCAGAGATTTGTTGATTAGTACAGGAGGAGAGCACTGCCCAGTGCAGCTGATACAGTGGTCTCAATATGTAATTAATCACAAATACACTTTGATAAAGTCCAAAACTCAGAGTCCTGTGAAAGAAGCAGTGTGACCTCAGTTTGTTATTTTGGGTGATACAGATTTTAATAGGTAGGTGAAAGATAGCTTATCTTTATCTAATTTTATATGAAATTCGCAGCCAAGGTATCGAAAGTCTCTAAGATCAGTAGCGCTGAGATTAGTCTGGACCCGTCGTGGTGTAAGGCGAGGGGCTGGCGAGCGCAGGTAGCATTGCTGCAAGGCTTGTTCTACATCAACCTCCTAATTTGGAGGTAAGCTTAATAAGAGCCGAATGGAAATTAAAATATCAGACTATGAACTAATAGTTTAACATTTGGCTGAGTCTTTATCACCTTCCTCCCCCAACTCTGACTTTTGTCAGATTGCTCATAATTTCAGTCTCAGTGATCTGACTCTCTGTTGTCTTTTTTTTTTTTTATAAGAATGGTGAGGTGAGTGTGACTGAAAATACAGAATATGCACTAATATTTCCTGTGCCACATCAGATCACCAAAATGACTAAAGAACATCCTGAAAGCTAAAATTCTCAGCATGTATTTTCTGTCAACACTAACGCTGAAGTGGAATTGTCCCAGCCAATCAGACACGGGAAAAACACTGACTTACTGACCCAGAAAAAGCTGTATTTCCCAATTTTTTCCAGCATCTCCACTCTGGTTGACACGGAAATGTGGCCAGGGATCTGGAGTAACACAGTGCTTGGAAACCCCAAAGACGCTCCAGGCACATTGATGAGCGTGTTAGGAGAACCGGTGCAGAGTCCTAAGGGTAGTAGCTATGGGATGCAGGCATTTTGCCAAAGCTCTGCTGAGTATATCTCTGCCTTGCTGATAGAAATCATTCATGCTTTTTGCAATGACTGTTGCAATAGTATCTGTAGCTGGTTTTGTGATGCCTGGAGTCCATTGACGACTGCTTGCAAAAAATAAAAAAATATAAAAGGCTTGTGGAGTTTACCAAGTAATTGCTTGCTGGGTACTTAACAGCTGCTCAGCAACGTTTTCAAGAGCATCCTAGTCCTGCCTTCAGAAAGATCTTTGATGGAGACGTAGTTCTCTGGAGTTGTTTTAATTAACTGTGGGCTCCCCACAGCCTATGACATTTCTGAAAACTGCTTGAATGCCCAAGGAGGGTTGTGGCTGAGAGCAGCCCGCGGTGTCAGGAGAGCTGCTGCTTTGCTGCGTAGGGCAGGAGCTGGCCCGAGGGAGCGAGCCGGTACGGGCTGTGCGGCGTGCAGCAAGAGGGCATCGCAAGCTTGGGCGAGCTAAAGCGTGCGAGAGTCCAGCAAAAAGGAGACCCCGTGCGGTTCCTCAGGTCTCAGATCTCCTGTTTTCCCTTCTTCACTCCCTTCTCCCTTGGGACCAAGGCTGCCAGGCAGCTGGCTGTGTGTGCTTTGGTGCGAGACGGGGTTTGGGTGCTCCAAGCCGTCCTTCCCCCGAGACCAGAGGTGACCTTAAAGCGCATCTCCACGCAGTCACCATCCTCATCGCAAGGCATGAGCATCTCCCTTATTGCACTGGGAACGCTGATGATCAGGTAGATGGCCAGGCAGCTGGAAAAGCGCCAGCTGCCTTTGTGGGCAGCATCACCAAAAGCAGCAGAAAGTAATGGGTTTTGGGCCAGGCACCGAGGGTGGTGCTGGACCCTGCCTGTGGGGCAACCACAGGTGTCAGCATCTGTCGATGCACAGACCTCAGGTAGCTGTTTGAGCTTACTGCTTTTTTGGTTTGCTACCTTTTTTTAAAAAAAAATAAAAAAAATCCCACATTAATTTAATTATTTCTGTTCCTGGAAATTTCTGTTCAGGATTTGATTGTAAGAGCTGGGTGTCTGGAAGATTAATTGGTCCTTTTGGACTGCAGATGGACCGTTACTATTTTATAATCATCGGCAGTGGTTGTAGGGAGCGAGGAAGGATGCAGTAAAATACAGCGATGCTGACAGTGTAGAAATACTGCATCTTCTTGCTGTTTGATATTTTGATAGAAACCTTTTATCACTTTAAAAACTGGCTGCGTATCAATATGGTATGTTAAAAACAGAAGTAGGAAACTGCAGGCTTTTAATTTGTGCCATTTGAACCCTCTTACCTTGGATGAATGCGGTGTGTAAATTATAGTTCCCATGAGGTAAAAATCAGTCAAATGCTACTTAACCTTTACTCTGCCATGTTTCGTGTTCCATTTGTGCTTAAGAGAATACGCGCGTATGCTTTCATCTCGCTACCGTGCAAAATCATCCTTAGGGTTCCCGTAACGACACAAAATGTCTTTAAATTCGGATTCAAGGTGAGCAAAACTGCTGTCGTCTTAGAGATCTTACGGCTGAAGTGGTTTCAGAAATTTTGTTTACCCTTCAAAGGTGAGGAGCTGGAAGAGGTTATTTTTCGTTCAGCACAGCCGCAGCGATTGCTGCTGTTGACGGTGTACCTGGCGCATAAGTTAATACCATGGTTTCTATTATAACTGGTTTATTTGCATGGTTATGTTTGTGCTGGGTATTCATGTCTTAGATCAGTATTTTCCAAAGTTCGTCTCCTGCAAAATATGTTGGTTTTGTTTTTTTTCTTAGCTGTTTCAAGAAAAAAATATTCAGCCCTTTGAGTTGTTTAATACAGAAAGCAGCTTCTCTCCATGATAATTTCCTAGTAAAAGAATCGGAAATTTGTCAATTTTGATGCTTGACATGCAAAATACCTGACCCAGAAGCCACTAAATTTCCTAGAAAAAGTTTTCTTCAGACTTGTGTGTCTGGATCAGGTTTATGGTTCTCAGTGAAGCCGCGCTTACATAATTTACTAAATGATATTAATATCTAGTCTGAAAAAAGCACCTTGCCACTATTTAGAGACGCTTAACTCTTCTACTTTCAGAAGGGCAAGTTTTTCATAATAAAAAGCAGAAAAGAAATTCAAGATGTTTTCCCCGTGAACATTTGCATTTGAAAAAAAACACAACAACCCACCAGTGAAAGAAGAAAATTGGGGAAATGAGAAATTTTTTGAAAATAGCCGACTTAGAGTCTGTACAATATTTGCATTCTGTTAATTCAAGGGTTCTTGCAAAATAAAAAAAAAAGTTCTCTCTTCACTGGTGAGCTGTAGTGATTACAGTGGAAACAGATGTGCTGCTGTGCTGGGAACCCGGCTCACAGCAGACTGAGTGCCTCTAGCCAAACAGTAGCTGCAGCAAGAGACGGGTATTACACTTTCACCCCCGACACCCCTCGTTCTGCTCACCTACCTACACTGGAGATTTCAAACTCTAACTGAGTATTTAAAAATAATATTTTTAACGCATGGGGTTTTTTGGTTTTGGGTTTTTTTTTGTTGGTTTTTTTTTTTTTTTTAAGGAAATTAAGTTCTCTCTAACATTACATGGTTCGAACAGCAACAGGGAAGAGAAATGCACCAGTTGGTGTGGTTTGTAATGCTTAACTTGGCTGCACTGGGTATCTTATATATTTAATTATATACATTTGATACCGTATAGAAATATTATTAAATTTCACACTTAACAGGGACAAACAAATCTAAGAAATTTATTACATATGTGCAGTGTGACAAAATAAGAGCTCGTAGAGGAAATTTTTGCTTTAAACAAGCTTAGCTTTAATCATAATGATTCATGTATACAGAATCGAATCCTGTGTGTTTATTTTAATTCCTTTTTTGCTCATTCATAACACAGAATTCCTACTGATGTCCATGACTGGGAATCTGCAGGTGTTCAACTGAGTAGAAAATGAGTAAAAATGGAGGAAAGACCATGAGAATTGGCTTTTTTTGTGTGTGTAAGTGTGCTTTGAATAAATAAAAAATACTTTCAACTGCATAGAAGCAGGGAGTGAGAACCATGTGCTGGATTGCATTTCTTCTCCACAGCCTTTGTAGGCTTTGGAGAGTTTTTGCAAACAGTCCAGCTGGTGTATTTTATCCCTAATACGGAGTGAGAGGGTTGATCAAACTGCACGCTACTTCAGGCCAGAAACTTTTTGTTGTGGCCAAAAAAAAGAAAGGAAGGAGGCGAAGTAGGAAGGGACTCGGAAAGCCTGAAGTATACTCGTATAACCCTTAGGAAACAGTGCTGAGTATTCTTATTCATAGAGCTGAGAAGAAAAATGAAGATTAAATGTAAATAGTTCAGAACTGCTTCGATTTAAAGAGGTTTAAGTAAATGTGAGCTCCATGTATAAAACAAAATAAAACATGCTTGTAAAGTGTGTGTTTTCAGGGTTTGTGTTAGAAGCAAAAGCCTAGCTGACTCCATGCGGTTGTCAGATATGTAAATAATGAAACTACAAAGTATTACTTTCACTTGTGGACAGTCCCTAATTTTCCCCCAGCCTCTCCAAAAGCCTAAACAAGAATAGAAAGAAGTTTCAAATGTGAAAAAATGAAACTTGCTGTTTACTGATGCTTCAAATATGAAAACAGACAGCGATATGGGGAAGTAGCTGGTTCCGGGGAATGGCGTGGGACAGAGTTTGTCCCTTTCTAGGGCAGCGGTTCAGCCGACCCCCTTTCGGCAGCGAGGATAAACCATTGCTGTCGCCCAATGCGTTGGTACCTTCACAGCTCGGTGCAAGTCCCGTTCTGCACAGACTGGCACGGAGCAGGGAGCATCGGGTGATGCTGTTGTCAGTGATCTTCATAAAGGACTCGGTAGTTACGGAAAATCCTTAATTGTGGGGGAGAAGGCAGCAGCTGAGGGATAGGTACCCAGAATGTGCCATGAGCATCAGGGCACCTGGAGATCCAGTCTGGGACTTTCAGTCTCTTTCTGTGTTGCTAATAACATTTGCAAAGGGAAAAATCACTCACAAAAAACTTTACCATGAACCACTCACAGGCACCGGTAACAGCAGGGAACTACTGAGCTTGTGGTGATACGCTCTTTGAGGGGATACTGTACTGGGACAAAGGTGGTCTTAAAAATGCAGTGGACTGGGAATCAAGTGCTCTGGGTTCCCTGCAAAACCGAGTGTAAAACTTCACTGCAGGTCTTTAAGAACTTTCATTGGGGGTGATGTAAGAGCATAAAGCATTTTTGGATGAAGAACTGTCAATGGATTTTTTTGGAAGAAGCCGTACAAGGAAAAACATTCTTGATTTTTATTTGTGACATGTCTGAAAATAACCCTGCAGCAGAACAGCTACGTTAAGCACAGATCAGTGATGAAATGAACAACTTTAGTCATATTATTTTTCTCCTGTAAATGTTTTGTTCCACTTTGCTTGTTGAAGTACCATTTCAGCTGAGCTCGTCTGTGTGCATAGACTGGATAGTAACGAAGTTGGGAAATCATTTGACCTTCTGATCTGTGTAATCACCAACAGGGACACATTGCAATATTGGTATGACAGGGCTTTAGGTGGTTTAGTAACGTAAATGAGGCTGGTAACATGAGCTCACTGTATTTTTCAAATATGCTTATTTTCTCTAGCAGTTTCCTAAGTATTACACATAAGCCAGCTATGCAGCTGGACTGGAAATGCCTTCTGGAGCTTTGCAGTTGACTGTGGATTTTGTACGTTGGAAAGCTGAGAGACTGTGTTCTGAATAACGCACCCCCTATGAAGGAATAAGTATGCTCTAACATTTAAAGATCCTTTCGATGGCTCCAAGAGAAGGGTTATGGTGACAGAATTCCAAGTTCTGTGGCCAGGGCAGTACCCCTTGGCAGAGGTGTGTAGCCACGTACGTACAGTAAATGCAGCGATCTTTGAGCATCTTGGTTATTTTGGGAAAATGTTCAGACAATACATCAGTCTAGTTTTGAAACAGCTTCAAACATTTTACCACTGAAACCTCTAAAGCAAATGTTACAGAACATGCAGCTTGTCTGTTTATCTTCTCTAAGACTATGTGAAGTCATATGTGAAAAGCGATAAGAATCACAGTATCTCCTTTGGTTGCTCAACATGAGAAGCTGATGAAGAGACAGTCATCTAGAAGACATTCTTCAGAATAGCTGCAGAACAGATAGGCTTGCTAGGTCTGTCTCTGTAGAGAAATAAAGGTGGGATTGTAACCCAGGTAGGTAGGTATGGTCTGTTTTAAACCTGGCCTAGGAAAAGCGAGGGCTTTGGTTCGGTTTAGCCATCAAACCCATCTTTCCAGGGCTCCCGGAGTTTGATCGCTACCCTGTGCTGATGTCCGTGCTGCTGTTCCTTTTTTACAGTTGCTGTCCCAGGGGTTGGGCGGGTTGTGTTCCTCGCTGCGTGTCTGGCAGTGATGGGTGGGAAAGCTCACCGGTCCTGAGAGCGTTCACGCTGGTGCTCCTCCACCCTGGCAGCTCAGCAGGCATGTGAAATCAAACATGCATAAAGAAAATTTACCAAAAGGTAAAGAAAGGTTGATTCCTACTCCTTACGTGGTTCCCAAGGCAGACTAAAGCCCCTGTACCAGTAAAGTGGTGGTTTTTTATGGATGAAGTGGGTTCTGCAGAAGCCCCACGGCAGAGCCTGGCAATAGGAGACCAATACATTATTCTCAGTTACTGTCATTCCACCAGGGAAGAGATCATCATCTTCTCTTCTGGGGAGCTACGAGGGTCCAGTGAATTCGACTAGAAAAAGATCCCTCCGTTTTTTCTTTTTCCTACCCCTTATACAGTCATAAAGCATCTTTTGTATATGAACTCGCTTCATGCCTCCTGTGAAGGTACAAATACTAAGGAAATGGATAAGACTGAAGTGGAAAAGAAGAGCATGTAAATCATTCTTCATAACAGAAATACAGAAAACAAATGTTCTCGAGTGCTTGAGTGTGAACTAAACTGAGGACAGAATTTAGGCATAAAGCTGTACTCCTTCCTGAGGCAGGGAGAGCCTCAGAGAACGAGGTTTCTCCATCCCACGAGGTGCCTTGAGAAGCTCTGTGGTCCCGCGAGCGTTGCAGAGCACCGGCTGTGTGTGGAGCAAAGGGCCTTTCGTTGTTCCAGGGACCCAAGGCCGGGCCTGAGCCTGGTATTCAAATTCCCTTTGCCTGAGGTAACGAGAAGTGGCTTATTCCTCTTATTATGTGTTTTAAGTAATAATTTGCAATAGCTAGGCTATTCATTACTGGACTTACTTTTTTTTGACACTTTTAGAGAGGTGGCATATAAAATATTTTAATATCAACAACACTGTTTCTTTTTTTAATGATAACTATTATTTTTTATTAATATTATTATGCTAAGTAAAACAGTTGAACCGATTTCAAATTGACTTCTATGCTACAAAATCCATATTCATGCTCTTGGAGTGGTTGAAACCCCAGCACGTTCTCCTGTGTACAAGTATGACCGGTTGACGGGCGGTTGTACAGAACAGCGTTGTGGAGGGGTGACTGTCAGCCCCGGCTGCGTGAGCTGATGCAGTTTTGTGTAATGTAATGGTGGGGAAGAGGTAGTTGGAGGATGTCGGGTTGCTGACAGGGAAAAGAGGACAGCGGTGGAGCTGAGGTTCTTCAAGGAGACCCTTAAATCATGGGGTCACATGAGGGATGGGATGTGCACAGGCAGCAGGGAAAGCATCTAAGAAAGGGGGTGCAGCGAGACAGGTAATCCTTGCAGTAGCATCCAGGTGACTGGGATCCTTTTCATTATGGTTTAACCAGCCCTGTGGTGCGCTAAAGCCAATGGGAAGTGCTCACATGAAGATTTTTTTTTATTTTTTTTTTCTGGAACTGTTTCGCTGGTGTTTATGATCTGACAGCAGTAATGAGTCACTGTATCAAAGTCGCGGCCAGGAAAGGGAAAAAAAAAAAATGTATATACCGAATGCTGAATGTCGTGGACTGATGCTGCATATGGCAACACAAATAAAAGCACTGTATGGTTAATGGTGTGAAATTTGGCTCTGTACCTGTATTCGCAGAACATACATGCTTTAAAAAAATCTTAACAACTAAGATGATCTATTATTATTTCATTCGTAGGAGTAAAACGGGGGGGGGGGGGGGGGGGAGATCCTCTTGGTCTTAGCCACATGTGTTGAATTTTGTAGTAACCTCCAAAATGATGGGTTGCGGAAAGATGAATGTTTTTCAGTTTCTGAAGTTCTTAAGTATTGCCTTAGACCTATGATTTACAAGTAAAGATGTCTTTTACTTTTTGTTGGCATGGCTGTGAATGTGGTCACTGGTTTTTTTTTTTCCACTTCTCTGCCTTTTTGACAACCAGCTGGCAAAAGTGGATTCAAAATTGGAACAAATAGTCCCAGGTGTTACAAGCTTCTCTGATCCCTTTGCCCATATTTAATCTAATCTCAAATTAAATGGATATTATTGATTAGATTCCTTTCAAATGTGTATGGGTTACTCAATGTGTGGCGAAATGTTATTCTTCTCTTGTGTGAGTGGAGCATAAAAGGTGAAAGTATACAATTAATTTGCCTGCAGTTTCTTGAAAATTGTATGCTGGATTTCTGTGAACGCACTGTATGGAACAATATTTCAAGCAAATTATTGTTATTTACTATGGATTTTGCCTGAATATTTAAAGTCAACAATTATGCTTCCTTTTGGTACTTAATGGCTTTTTATTTTTAGAAACCTGGCCAATTCTTTCTCTGAGTTGGTGGCCCTAATACTGATCTTCAGAAAGCATTAAGTAGTGCACAGAGTGTAACTTCGTAGCACTGTTATTTTACTGCATCAGTGACTATATACATAAAGTTGTAAGTGTTGATAAATTTGGGGGGGACATTAGTAGCAAGTTGCAGAGCCCATGGCACGGGTGGGAGTCCGTTGCAGGGTAGTTGCTGAAGCTGGACCGGTGGATGGTGGCTTACGTGAGTGACATGGATGGGGTTGACTCCCTCCTTTGTGGCTGCAGCCCATGGGGTAGGTACCACTCTCTGAGAGCAAGGTTTCCAGCTGCGGCACAGCCAGCCTTGCAGGCAATCTGTTATAAATCCCAGTAAAGGTAGCGATGTCCCCCCCTGCCCTCCCCACAAATGCACAAAGAAAATCCTGAGGTCTTTGCAGGCGTTTTGCTTTCTTGGGGCCCCTTTTCCTTCACGTTTTAATTGAATAAGTGCCACCAGTTGGATGGTCCTTGAGCGATAGAGCGTTTATTGTGCTAAGAAAACAGAAAGGCTGGCGCAGATGGGGTCCTTGTGTTTTCCTCTGCCTTGCCACTATTATGTGATTTTTCCAGTCCCAGCCATCTTTGGATCTGCCTGGCACATGCCTGCCCCAAGTACGTGTGAGCTGCAGTGGTGACCATCTCTGCTTAAGCATCACCACGACCTCCCTGAGGTCGGCATTAGCCTCTGCTGGGTACTGCCCCACCAAATTAAATTCCCTGAAAAAGCCGCTGGAGTGGCTGTTGCTATCGGGGTGAGAATCTCTCACCCATTTTCAAGACAAAAGATGCAAGATAGAGGGTTATTAAGCAGGTGTGTGCATTATAATGGATGATTTATCTGCTTAGTATAGACCATCCCCATGGTCACTTAACTGCGAGTTCATTTAGGCTTTTGTTAAATGCATTAATTGGAGGAGGGAATGTCCTTGATTCATTGCATTGGATTAGACAGGCAAACCTTGAGGTAGTCTTGTCTTTATTTCTTGATTGCAGTTATATAAATAAAATTGCAGTTTCCTTCCTGCAAAGAGTTCCTTTCAACAACGAGCTCTCTTCTCCTGATGTGCAGAGAACTGTGTTTATGGTGAACTGCAAAACAAGATTTGGTAAGCGAAATCTTTTCTACCTGGAGACTTGATCCATATGTCAGAAACTGGTTTTCAAGGCAAGGAGTGGAATATTGGATGGTCCAGGAGTCTCAAAAAAGCTCAAGGTGTGTTGCAAATCAACAAGTAAGAAATAAGTGTTGTCTTGAAAGACCTTGGGTTTCGGTTCCCTTTTGAAGGGTAAAACAGTACATGCAAGGTTGAAAAATGTCAGAGCAGTCACCTATATCAGCAAGTAAATTGGAAACCAGCAGTGATAAGATATTCAAAGAAGCATGGAAGTTACTGTCCTGGGCATAATGTAGTTTATCTGACCTGTCAGTCAGGTTCACTGGGCAGTTTCAGTCGCGAGGTGGGACTAGCTAGTTCTGTGAGAACGAGACCTTCATTTGAATTCATCAGCGAAGCCTGGCAAGCGTTACAGGCGTCAGTGCTTCTTCTGGCTGTGTCTGCAGAAAACAAAGAGACGGTTCGTGGGTCTTGGAGTCCAGACTGAGAAGGAGCGTGGACGGGGCCTTCTGGAGTTTACTTCTGTAGAGGTTTCTCCTCCAAGATACCCAGAGCTCCTGTAGGGCCATGAACACCTTCGCTTCTCACTTCTTTATTTAGTTGTGTTTGGGAAGCTCCAAGGCCATACAGGAGCAGGCTGGGTCAATGTGGTTCTCCTCCTCTCCCTGTAAGAGAGTGCAAGATAAAATAAAATATTTGAAGCTTGGGATGAGGGCTCAATCCAAGGAACACTATGGAGCTAGCTGTGCTCCTCACTCTGCACCTTCTCCCAGTACAGCCTCTCTAGGTCTGGTCTGTATTTGGGTTTCTAAGGTAAAAATGAGAAAAAAAAGTGACTCCGCCAAGGTGTAATGTTAACTATTAGTACTGGGAAATTTAGAAACTATTTGTTTTTCTGGGGGCAGTTTTCAGCAGGGTTTCCTTAGCTGCACATGCATGCTTTTAATCGATGGCTAGGGTGTTTTTGGAAATTATCTACAGCTTTGCACTCCAGGTCAGTCAGGCTGTCGCGCCAGGTCAAACGAAAGTCTGTCTTCTCACTTTTTAAAAGTGCCTAAATGTAAGCAAAAGGTCCTTGTAACCCTTGTTAAGGATAAAAATCCAGCCCGCATTTTCCTGTAGAGGCACGTTTCTAACCACTTTATTAGTAACCTGAAGCTGTTTGTCTTGAAATCTTCCTGTTTTGTCCAGTAGTGACTGTTTGCTCACTTCATATTTTTCCAGAGAAGGTGTTTGTAGGTGATTCAGAGCAGAACAGGCAGTTTGATCGATTCACCCCTGCTTTCATACGCTGTTAGTTTTAAGTTTGCAAAAAAAGAATGGAGGAAAGGAGGAAAAAAAGAACAAAATGGGGTTGAAGCACCCCCCCCTCTTCCCCCCCCCCCCCCTATGGTTTAGGTGAAAGGCTTTCAAAGAGTAATTCCTCAGTGCCTTTCTTCCACCATTCTTGCAGGCCTATGGGAGATGCGTCCTACCTACGTGCTCTACCCATCAGTCGTGTGTGTTGCAAGAGCATAAGATCCTTTCCCTGCAGCCAAGTGCTGCTCCCCGGTAGACAGCAGCAAGCTCTGCTGACGTTAGCCTATTGAATTTCTCTATTATTATTTTTTCTTTTTCCCCCCTTCTCTCCCATCTTGCCTCAATCCTTTTATCTCAGCCTTGCGTTTGCTTATTGCCAAGCCTTGGGACGGTGAGATCCCTAGGAGGTAAGGGTTAATGTTGTTTGTTTGTAGAAGAAGGGTGGGGAGTGCTGCAGCTAGGCTGAGATAAAAGGTACCACCGGGAAGTGGTTTTCTTGGCTGAGGAAGGTAGAAATGCTTTTAGCCTTGTGACCCAGTTGACTGGCTCCAAGCTCCACGCTGCTGCGAGGTAGCGAGCCTAAGGGCAAGGGCTTATTCTGTGGTTTTTGGTGTGGAAGAGTTTCCCAGGAGCTAGTGTATAATTTTCACTCAAAGGCTTGTCTCCATTATTCACACAAAGAAAGTCCTTTTGTTCTGGCCCCTCATCAACAGTCCTTGTCTGAAGTTTCCCCACAGTGCCCAGCCAGCGCTGCTCGGTTCTGTGGGCCTGTGGCCGGCTACATAAAACTTGCATGATTTGGAGTTTCTCTCCAAATAAGAGTATTTTTGTCTAGGTAAGCACCATGCAGTATCATGTACTCCTCTTCCTTTGGGCCGAGGCATCATTTTTCTCCCTGGGACTCTGCAAAATTCCAGTGCTGAATGGGTTTTCACTGCACAGCCCTTGGCATGAGCACAAAATGGGTGAGGTACCACCTAAAGCATTAACTCGGTTTTTTTTTTTGAAAGTATAGGAATTGAACTGGGTCATCTTTAGATTCAACTGCCTGCTGTCAGGCCTGACTGTAGCTCTCCCATCCAGCCTGTACCAGAGCAGGCATTTAATCCGGGATGTATCTGCAATCATTCATAGCGTCTCTGCTGCCTAACGGTCCGCTGTAAGAGGGATGGTTTTGGTGGAAACTTTTCTTCCTCCAGGTTATGCTGTCAGTGAGCTAGTTGGTCTTTCTAGCGTGAATTTTGCCCTTCTGGAGGTACCTCGGCCAGGTAAGGAGTGGAGTGATGCTCACCAGGATGACGGCTAAAAGTAGGTGAAGTTTTGTAGTCACGGTTAACAGGAAACGGTGGAGACTGTAACAAACCAAGAATGAAAGCAGGAGTGGGTGTTTGGATATCTTGAGAGATGGTTTTCCTTTGGCGGGATGAGGGGGTGGGGAATACACCGGGCAGAAGAAGGTTCAAAGATTGACAGATAAACTTTCCAGAATGGCACCTGCACAAATCTGGGGCACCGTAGCTCTGGCTGGTGTAGTAGAGCTGATGTCATGGTGCTGTGCGTTCGTTCAGTGCAGTTCTTTGGGGTCCTTTGTGCAACTGGTTTTCACAAATGCAGAAGGGAAATTGGGCCTCTCTTTTGGGTAATACAATAACGCTTTCTGAAACAACGTTTTTGTGTGTTACGGGTGCTTAAGGAGCCTCATGTTTATTTTACACCACAGGGATTCAGAGAGCTGGTTGCCAAAATATGGCAACCTGCTGGAATCCAGGTCTTTCTGAAAAATGCCCAAACCTGTGTTAGCTTCTGTGGGGGACCACCTCGCTTAGTGTTGGCGGGGATAATAATCCTAAAGCATGTGCTGCTAAATGAGGAGTGGTTGGTTTGGAAATGTAAATAAATGTCATTATTGGATTGGCTACACAAACATAAAGCGATCGGCAATACAAACGAGCAGCCTTTTGGGTGGCTTGCAGCTTTCTTGAGCTACGTCTCCGTTGCTCAGCGTTGCACGGCAAAAGCGGTGGGTCTGTGGAGGAAAGCAGCTGGTGCCATAGACCTGGCATCCACCCCGGGAGCTTTCCAGGGGTTTGACACTGGCCCAGACTTGATCCGGTCCTGTGGATTGAGAGCCCGGCTCTGAGCAAGGGCTCAGAGGGATGGATGCTCCTGGAGCTGGTCTAGTTTCATCGGAGAGGAATCCAGTTGATGTTTGCTGAGACTGCTCCGTGATGTGAATTAAAGTGTATTAAGTGAAGCCTAATGCACTTTGTCCCAAAAGCACTCTCTGGATTTGAACTGAAATGGTAAAGGCACCTCTGGAGCCTGTCAGTGCAGTCAGACACCAGTCACTCTTCATGTGTGAATATTCCAGCATCTGAGCTGGTTTAAATGACACCTTTGTTCTGAGTGAACTCTTAAACTTCCCATGTTTATACTTAATCGCTTTTAGAAAATTCCTAAACGGTAGAAGAGCTATTTCTATTTGTGGCATGCTGGTTTCCAAGCCATACAGGGTACAGAGATGAGTTTCCTAAATTCTTTCCAATATCAGATTTTCTTCCTCACTTTTTCCTTGCTAGTGTAAATGTTCTTCTCTGAGATCTTTGATGACATAATATGTACTTACTTCTCAGAAAGAATCGCTTTCATGAAAAGTTAAAAAAATAAATATTATAATCAGTGAAGCATCATAAATAACTTTTATGTCTAAATCAAGCTATTAAAAGCTTTTTTATTTTTAAGTAGATAGGGGAATAAAATAGCTGTATAGTTCATAAAGTGGTATACTATTACTGCCTGCCGTGCCCATGAATTATGCCAGCTTTTTACACTTGTGAAGTAAAAAGCGGATTAGAACTGCGATCAATGTATTATCCTATATTTCTTATTGTGCATTATATTTCCTTTTTGAGAACCTTTGTAGACTAAATGGCTACTAATGACATAATTACAATTGTTTGTCACCACCGTAATGTGTGATTTCCTATCTCATCATGAAGATGTAAGTTAGATAAAGGAGGAGTTTTGGCAGGAAGACAAAGTGCAGTGATTTATTAAAGACCAGATGTGGTTGTTAAAAGCTTTTCTGCAGAAGGCTCAATTGAGTGATGTGAAATAGGAACGAAAGCTCCGAACACCACAGTCAGTGGTTCTTGGTGTGAGTGACACAGTTGCTCATAGGAGCATGACAAATTAGCGGCATGTTTTATTGTTGTGTACAAATTTATGTTTGAATTTAAACAGCATAAAAACTTCAAAATTGCTTATGTCACTAAAGTGGATGTTTAAAGGAAATAATTATGCTGAAACGGAGTGGATGACTTGAAAACCTTGAATTCCATGAAAACAGCTCAAGATCATGTTAAGTCAAAGAAATCTCAGGTTTTTGAAAGAAGAGGGGTTACTGAGGCGATTGACAACAATGAAAGCAAGTGTGGTGGAATATTAATAAGCCTCATTTTGATGCAGGCAAAATATCAGTGTAAATCAGCGTAATTCCATCAAAGTCAAGCTGAGGACTGGGTTGCCCGTATCCCCCCCACAGAGGCTGGTCTTCACGCATCCTTCCAGAATGGGTGGATGCTCCTAAGGAAGGAGGAATGTGCACAAAGCAGCTGCTGAGCACGGCCTTAACATCGTGTGCTGGCTGTGGGGAAGTAAGGGGCAAAGCCTAAGAAAGGGCAATTAAGGAGGAAATAATTTGTTCTTTGGCTCTGAACTTTTGCACTGAGCAGCTCGGGTGTGTTTGCAGAGGAGCTGCGGCCAGCCCCTGTCCCACGGGAACGTTGTCACAATGCTTTTCCCGGTCCTTATGCAGTGCCGTCTCTTTGCTTTTTTCGTTTTCATGTCTTGTTGTGCAGTCGGCTGTGGCTATGGCTTCTTTCCACCGCTGCGTCGGCAGCGCGCAGACCTCCCACTAACACAGGTCCTCCTCGGGACCTCGCGCTTGCAGGAGCTGTTTCAGGCTGCTCGCCCCATTGTTTCAGACCTGGGGCCAAGTGCTGCCTCTGGTTTATTGTCTGTACTGGCTTAATGCGTTTGAGGCATGACTGGTGTTGGCCTACTTACAACTGAAGTTGTGATGTACGCCTGTTTGTGTGTTAGATATAATACCGTTAATTACTGATCGTGATTGATGTTAATACTTGTGAAGAGATCAATAGTGATTGGGGACTTCTGAAGTCAGGACACCTTTCCTTGTCTTTTGTTGCTCTCAGCTATTACTCTGATCTAAACTTACAGAAGTCAAGGTATTCAGGCTGGGAGATGGAATCATAGCTTCAGTACCTCTTTTGCCCTTATTTATTTTAGGGGTCTTTACACTTACTTTGTCTTCTTGTGTCTTGCTTAGACATGTCTCGTGTCTTGCTTGCTAAACATGGCAGGTGGCTGATAGGTGGTGGGGAGAGAGCAAGAGAAATGTTCAGAGAAACAGCTTCTGATAAGCATCTGAAATGCTTATATACGTGTCTTGTCGTCTGGGAATTCTGCTGAAGTTTCATGAAATTGGTTTTACTTGAAGAGTTCAGTGCTGCTCTTGGTTAGGCACTTTCCTGGTTTTGCAGTTTACTGTGATGTTGGTTTCCACTGAAGCCGGTACGGCACAGGACGTTTGGAAAGAATATTAAAACAGAATACAACGTAATGCAGCATTTTTGTGAATCTCTCATCAGATTTTGGCCTAAGATTTTTGAAATTTTTTTTAATCATTATTTTATCTGAACTGGTAAGCCCATCCCCTTTTATGAATAGAGTTTAAGCTAACTTTGAATTTCCTGTCTTCCTGTTTAATCCAGACCTTTATCATAGCTAGCAGGCTAGGAAAAATACTATTGTCTCAAAGTCTGGGATAACCAAAAGTCCGGTTTGGACACATTCAATTTAATTACTTTAAAGCAGCATTTTTTCAAATGAGTTTTTGTTTTCTTCTGTCCTTTGTATTTATTTTTTTTTTTTCCCCTGCTCCCAACACAATCAGAATGTTGTTATTTTCCAAATTAAATGTCTCCCCTGGCCTCTCCTGCCCCGCATCCTCTTTTAAGCCCCTCTTGCTTTCCTCTCCCACAGAAATACATTGTATTGCTACAAGCATCACAGATTCATTGTGAAAACTTCATGGATGGCATTTGAGTGATAGAAATGAAGTTGAAATACCAGTTCTGAATCGCCTTGTGCTGTTGAGCAGTGGCAGGCAAACTGATTAGTGTGGAGAAGTCTATGCTAAGAGAGTACAGCTAATGTTTCTTTGTTACCTGTGAGACTTCTGCCTCTGACTTTGGTTATTCTCAGGTGAATGGGCAGTCAGAACAACTGATTTAAAGACATGGAGGTCAAGGCAGCATCGTGTAAGCTCTCTGGTGGCTTCTTCTCATGGATGTCTTGGGTGTTGCAGTATCTTCTAGCACAGTCAGCTGGAGGCATCTCAGTCCTTGGATTCAAAAGGGCAGGAGTCGGACAAACTTGCCTCTCTTCTTAGTCAGGTTCACCAGCAACTGTCTTTTGGAAGGGATGGAGGTCTTAGTAGAATGAGAGAAGTTCCTTTTGACATGAAAGATAGCAGAAAGGAGTCGGTGGTATTTGGGAAGGTCTCAATAAGCAAAACCAACAAGGTGTCCACAAAAAAGTGCATTCTCTTTTTTTGGATATAGTCACCTTGTAGTCAGCAAGACATTGCCCCTCGCTGGAGGTGGAGACAGTCCACCTGAGGATGTGCAACTGGAAGCTCTTGTCTCACTGGTGTAGAGGAGAAGGCTGTTGGACTGCCTTGTGTTGCTGGAAAAACCCAAGAGGCCACAATGCTTCTCCAAGCGGAGGGAGTGCGGATGGGTAACATAGGAAGAGGTGTGGTCCTCTCTTTAAGCAGGACAAAGGGAACTGGTCATTTTGGTAGCTCCAGCAGGAACTTCCTAATGGAACATAAATGCTCACTCTTGTAGCCCCATGTGTTATCTCTGGGGTGGATGGGTTTTGGGTAGGGTATCCCAGACCTCCTGGACAAACCTCAGATCTCAAAAACTAAAGTAGTCTTTTTTTTTTTTTTTAAAAAGTTTTATGACTGTTTGGTGCTCCTTCCACTGTTACAGAACTTTCACCTTATTTCACCTGATATGAGAAGAGTTGGTAAGAAAATGCTGCAAGTGGGAGGAATGGGGCCATTGCAGCTGGAAACAGGGCATTGCAGACACTACTGAAATGTTTAGCCCTGAATAATAGCTGCATAGAATTAATAAGGTTGGGTGAGAGTTACTCCTTTGGGCAAAATTTCCCTGAGAAAGGTCATTCATAGTATTCTCACTGCTTGTTTTTGCTTGTTTTGGTGTCCACTTCTGTGAATTTGGTAACATGCTTTGTGTGTAGAGCTTCTTAGCCGCGCTGAAGTGATTCTGTATAATTTGTATTCATTGTTAATTTTAGTAACTGCGCTGAGATTTGAATTACGCTAATCAACTTTTCTTGTAATTTGTATAATTTACATACTGTACACACACTGCAAATGCAGGACTCTAATGCAAAACAAAGTTTAATTAGTGTAACAGGGCTACATCAGCTTTCCAAGTGATTGATTTCTAAGCATGGAAGAGATCGGTAACAGATGAGAGCACTAAGATGTCCAGTGTTAGTGTAGGCTCCCGGTGGGCTTGAGACAAGTATAACCAGGACAACTATTTGTAACCAGCACTGTTAATCCATCAGTTGACCTGCCTTCCCCAAATATTTGAGTTGTGCTTAAGGAGGCACTGAGAAGTTTATGGATGTCTTGGTTTCTCTGGTTGCTTATGTAGCTTCCCATTGATAGAAGGGGTTGGAGGATGCTTCTCCGTGAGTGTGGTGTTCATCAACTGCTCAGGTCCTCCTGTCCTGTCTCTACCAGCGTATTCCATCTTACAGATGTTTCTCTTGCTCTGTGGAACTGAGTTCCCCTCCTGATGGACTCGTGGCCGTTGATGTTCAATGATCTGGCTGTGAATGGCGTACTGTTTTGGAGACAGAGTTTGAAATTTGATTGTTTGAGTTACTTGTGGTTCCTGCCTTTTAACCTAAAATCACTCACTTAGTACTTGTGATTTTACTTTCTTAGTCTTAAAACAACTAGAGAAAGAAATACACTTTTATGGAAAGACCTCTGCAGTGAAACAGAGAGGAGACAGACTGGTTACATAAAGGCAATGAAACTGTTCGTTTGACAAAATTTTGACAGATCTAGAAAGCAAAAAACTTGGGGCAAGAACAAAATAATTTTGCCTTTCTTGGTTGAATGTGCTTCAGTTCCTGCAATCTTGGATGGCATCTGCAACAAATGAGAATCTGGTGAGCTTTACATTCAGTTCTGAAATTTTTTTTTTTTTTTTAAAAGAGTATTGATCCTTCAGAGCAAATAGGTTTGTCTTAAAAAAGAAGTCCTTAGGTGAATTAACAGATGCAACACTGGTGAGAGAATAATAAATCTGAGAAAATGCTTGAGCTGGGCTGAGAATTGCTGTCAGTCCAAACCATACCTGGCTGTTGGACTCTCATTTCTACAGCTAGTTTGCTGCTAACTAGAAAGTCTCATCTCTGTGCAATAGTTGTCCAGTTGAGCTCCGTGAGATTATGTCCAGGTGTAAAGCCCAGCCTGCTCATAAATCTCTGCGGACCCGGGGCTTTATTTTGTACCTGCTCGGGCACCGTGGGTCTCCTCTTTGGGAACGCTCTCACCGTGTTGGTTATGACTTGGGAACTCTACTCTGTCATCCTTTCAGGGCTGTTAATAGCAGGGATAGGTTTTAATGTCGATTTTTGTAGGCATTATGTTAATACCATTGTTATCTAATTAGCATCCATTGGACATTCGTATATGACATTGGATGGGCAAGTGTAAATGAAATGGACTCTGAACATTTTATGAGGTGTTACTGTGAAACTACTTCACTCATCATTACTTAAAAGCCAGAGATTTGGCCTTAGGTATTACATCATGTGAAAACCAGTAGACAAAAATGGTGATCAATTTTTTATTATAATAAAGTTTTAATACGAGGCATTTTTAGATATGTGTCATGAATACATGAGTCATGTATTTCACACCAAACCAAACCTATTATGATTATATTTCTACTTCAAGGGGTTTTCGGTATTTAAATACTAAATTTAATTCTATGGTTAAAAATGATTCATATTCAAATCTATTTTTATGCTTTATAATTAAATAAGAAAATATTGCTTGTACCTACACTTTTACTATTCTGGGTCGTATTATAATTATTTCTTTAATTTGACCCATAAAAACAGTCCATTTCTTCATTAGTAAATTACAAGGATATCGCAACAGAAAAATGAGTTTTGAAGGTGTCTTACCATATCTAATGGGAATTTCAGTTTGGGATTTTCTCATTTCTTTCATTTGTTCCTTTTGTAAAACATGAAGATACTTTCTAGGTAAATTAATCCCTTCAAAGGAGCAAAATAACTTCCTTTTCGGAAAGGGTTATTAGAGACTTATTCTTTATAATCTTAAATACCACTTGTGTTACGCTGAACAATGCATGAAAAAATTACACTAGTTTAAAAAAAAAAAAAAAAAAAAAAAAAGGAATGATTACTAACCAAAGCCAAGTATATTACAATTATGTGATCATGGAAAAGTGAGCTTTCTACTGGGAAAACGTGATCTAGATTCCCATGAAATTTCGAAGTTTAAGTATTTTTGTAAATTAGGTTGTTCCTAGTTAAACAGGTGGCTTTAAAGGCTGGTTTCACTGTTGTTTTAATCATAGTTTAGTTACCATGGAGAAATATGCAAGTTAGCATTTATACACAGAAGTGAAATTTATGCTGCATAGATAATAGCCTAAATTTAGCATGACTTAAGTTTACCACTTCCTTAAGAAAAAAGATATACATGTTTTATTATTATACTATCACACTATCAAGAAGTTAATTTCTTTAAAATATTTTAAGATTTAAAAGTCAAATTTTTTTGTCCTGAAATGAACACTGTTTCCTCTCTTTTTTTTTTTTTTTTTTTTTTAGCTCTGGCTTAAATTTTTTTTTTGTTTCCCCTCTCATTTTTTGGTTGATTTCTCAATTTTTAGTTTTAGATGAGTTCAGTGCACGATGTGGAGCTGGTTTTAGTTGCGCAACTGGCGCACTGCAGTTCAGTGAGGGACTTTGCAGGAGGGAAATCTTTGTTGTACGATTTATGGAGGCATTTCAGCTGTTTGACCCCGAGTTTATCAGAATGGAGATTTCTGTTAGTGAACTGAAACAATACTGGCAGAGGGAAGAAAGCGGCAAGAAATCATAACATTGTGTCTTAGAGAACAGAGCCTGTCCTGGCTTAGCCGAGCCTCGTGAGCAAGTGGAGATGCTGCGTGTCTTTGGCTGACCTGGAGAGCTTTTTCCTCTCACCCAGCTGCCCTTCCTAATTTAACATTTATTTTTTTGCCCTGTGTTTTTAAGTTGAACAGTCCTGTCTGTAGGACCTCGCGGCAGAGCTAAGTTTTCAAGGACAAATGTAGTAAGAGTAGCGTGATCCAACAGGAGGTCCCCCAGCACACCGAGTGCAGCAGATCCCTTTCAACACCAGCTGTTCTCACAGATATAGATTGCTGCAGTGAAATTTTCTTAATATAATTCAGGAAGCTCTAGAGAATTCTCCAAAACAACTGTGCCAACAAGGAAAATGTTGAATTTTTCATCAGCTGCCCAACGCTGAGAGTTAGTGGGCAATCCGTTCATTCATGACCAGATGTTCAGTGTAGTAACGCTCTGCAGTTAACTTGAACCTTGTGGCCTGTTTACCGTCGGTTGCAAGGACATTGGCAGCAGCCCGGCGCTGGAGGATTGTGGCCTGAGAAGGTGCGAGATCCCCCTGCGTGTCCGTGGCCGCCTGGTTTTCCACCAGTGACCGGACGAGGTAGGGAGTGATGGAGGAGGGAGCCGGTGCAGCATCAATCATCGCGGGGGCCTGGCGAGAAGCATCTTTATTTTGCAGCTCTGTTATCAGAGAAGGGCTGACAAAGTTTTATCTGTCCTTCTTCGAAAGGGAAGATTAGCTTTTTCTTGCCATGCGCGGGGGGGCCTAATGCTTAATGTTGTGTGTCGTAACTTTTTTTTTTTGCCCTTTTTTTGTGGCAGAATTATAGGAAGGCGGTGACCGCTACCTCTGCGCAGCTCGGCATGTGTGCGCGTTGAGGTGGGCAAGGTCGGGGTGGTGGTAACTCCGTGTCAGCCCCGTCTCGAGCTCAGCTGAAGCACGAGAGTTGACTCCTGAGTAGACTCGTCTGTTCGCTCAAGCTCATGGTTTCTTTCATAAAGATGCATTTATGCCTTATGCCATTTCAGTGTGTTGTGTTAGGCACTAGTACACAGAAAAAAATAGTATTGAGTAGGAGTTCTGGAATAAACAGTGTGATTTTCTACTTTGAAAAGGATTCTTCCTTTAAATGATTAACTGTGTTTGATTCTGGGTATGCCAGCTGGCTAGAAGAGGGAAGGCAGGATTTGATAATGTTTAGTTTTTTCTTAGATGTTACAAGAATCTTAATTCCTTCCTTCATTGTATTTCAAAATAATATAACTATGGATTTCAAAGTGGAATCGTCGATGAAACTGCTATTATCTTACGCTGTCACAATAGCCGCGCTTTCTCAGGTTCCTTTTATGAGCAAGGGGAAAAAATCCCTTTCTGTAAATGCAGTGGTTCAGGCTTTTAACTTTCAGGCATCCTCTCAAGGAGGAAAAATCTCTTATATACACGTTTTTGAAAATGATAGCACTTCTAACACGGCGTGCAGCAGACAGACCAGATGGGGATGCCAGTACCTGCACTTACCCCGAAGAGACAGTTGTTTCCCAGCTCTGCACAAGTATTCGTGTGAGTAAATGCACACCCATCTTGCGTAACAGTAGTGTGACAGTCACCGGCCGTGGTAGGACACCCATCTGACTGTCATCTTTGTTAGAGCTGAGCCCTCCCAGTAATTATGTTTGCTTTGGCACGGCTTTCTGGCTCTAATTTGTCAAGTTGCAGTGAAACCCTCCCTTTGCATTTCCTGCTCAGGGAGAGGAACCTTGTTGCATATTGTGTTCAGCCCTGGAAATTCATCTTTATTGTGCTTATGAAGTTGAGCTTGACCTGTCCTCTTAAAGGGCAGGGGAAAGTTTTGCAAACAAGCCCCCAGGCTTGTCCACTTAGAAACAGCAACAAGAAAATACCCTAAACGATAAACTAGAGGATTAAAATGAGGCTAAACAAAAAGTTCATTTCTCTTGCTTGCTCGCTCTCTCTGTCTTTTTTTTTTTTTTTTTTTAAAGGAAGGATGGCAGAATAATAGTCTTGTTTCCATTGATGATAACTTGCTGATAGAAAAATGAGAACAAGTTTACAGTAGCTTTGACATTAGTTACCTTTATTCAGCATGCTCCAGCTGCATTGAGCCCTCAGGAAGCCTTCACCATGCACACAGTTTGTTCTTGGGTGTGAAAGCAAACAGTATTTGAGTTGGCAGTAACTTCCCTTTTAGAGAAGTTTGCTGCCTCGGCAAGAAACCGCAGCGTGAGCTTTCTGCTGTTGAATGTTTCCACTGGCAGGATGGCCTTTTTCCACATTTCCTTGGTTTAAGGAAACAGATTTTGAACTTTTTTTTTTTTAAGACAAAATGCCAACATTTAACAGCTGGAGTTAGCATATAATTTATGGTTTTCACTTCTATGCTCTTTTGGATATATAAAATTAAAAATCTGCAATTATTCTGAATATTATTATGTGCATTATTGCAAAAGAATGATTAAAAAGTCAAACCTCTGTTACGAGGATTTCAAGAAAGTCTTTGTTATCTAAACAGTTATTCTTAATTACTCTCTTTAATGACTTTTAATTGTTATAATTTACTTATGTTATTACACCTACCATATAGGTGATATTTAAGGAAGTCCTTTGTTTCCCCCCTTTGATTAACAAGGAGGAGTTTGTGCAGTGGAAGCACTTTATATATTTATTTTTTTTAATTATTCTTGCACGGGAGCTTGTTAATCTTCCCTCTCCTGTACGAGTCTTCCTACTGCAGCAGCTCCTGTTGGAATATCGATGGAGGTACAGCAGACAGAGGCTTCAAAGCTGTACCTTGCTGAGTTGCTACTCGTTAGCAAGAAGGGCTCTTAAATCTGGCAATAAAGACATCCAGATGCTGAACGGACCCAGATTCACCTCCATTTGCTCCCTTTTGGGATGACCTCTTTTTCTTCTGAGCTGAAATTCAGTGTACACTGCTCAAACTTTAAAATGCCTTGTATTGGCTACAAATTTCAGATCCCAACCTCAGCAGCTAGAATTAGAAACAGATCAGATGCAGGAAATAATTGCAGTCAGCCAATAAATTATGGAGCAACAGTCGCCATAAGTACTGTGGTATTTGTGTTCTGTCAGTTCAGGGATACTCGTGTTTTGCTAAACATCACTCGGCTAACATCTGTATAAACACCAAGAATACAGCACAGATCTTTTAAAAAGCAAATTGGCCCAAAGGAGGCTTCGCTGAAGGAGTTTCCCTGGTTTCGCAAGCTAGAAAAGAGGGGAGGGGGCAAATGAGAAAGTAAATATATTATGTACAATGCTGTTCATATTAAAATCACTTAATTTGTATTTTAGATTTAGGAGCAAAACCATGTTGCAATGATGAACAGCAGCGTTTGAGAAATGTATATTTTTTATTTTCCGAGACAGTAGCCGTTTGTCATTTTTATCTCTGCGACTTGTAGACTTGATTGGATTTATTATGTATGCTGCATGTTTATGGCGTTTTTATTGTATGCTGTTAATTTGTTGTAACTGCTGCCACTTTCTTGCCAAGGACCCCTTGAAAGCAAGTATGTGTCAACAGTTACCTTCCAGTTTAATAAACTTAATACTACTTCTCCTAAGTTTGGTAGAGGCCATGGGTGTGCAGTGTTCACGGTGAGCTTTTTAACTCTGTTGTAGCTGAAGAAAGTTGATGCAACTCAGGCACAGTCCTGCAGCATGTGTGTTTGAGGTTATTAAAACACCGTCTTTCATTATCTTTATGTTTTAATATAATAAAGCAGCAGTAGTCTACAGTTATGGACACTGTATCCTATGGCAAAGAGAGAAAAAGGAAAAGATATCTCATGCTTGTTTTAAGCAAGCAGGTTAATCGGCTTGTAAAATCAAATATAAAAGGACCTATAAATATGATGCTAATATTGAAAAATGAGATGATACCTTTTTATATTTTTGAAACCCAGAAACATTGATAAATTATCCAAACAGGATTAAAGTGCAGTTATTGGTGATAAAGCTGAACGTATTTATATGATGTGGATTAAGCAAGATGAGACTTCATTTTCTGGGAGAGATGCAAAGACAAAAATAATCCTAAGAAAAAATAATGTGCTGTGGATATTTATTTAAGGCACAACTGGAGGTAGAATTAAAACAGTGGATTAAAGGTACTTTGTGGCAAAATAGTGGGTAAAGTTGATACATTTCATTTTTATTCTGTTTAATTCATTTGCCTTTATTATTGCCTGCCGACGAATCTCACTGATGATGCCTATTCCGTGAGGTCAGCTGCGTTATTAACTTTCTCAGTAATGAGGCAGAAGCATGCTCTGGAGAATGGGCAAGGGATCTTCAAGTGAAAGGAAACTGCTATATACTACTTCTTTTGTTGTGACCGTGGTACAGAGCGATGGGTGATGTGCACCCCTCAAGAAGGGGTGCTCTCGGTGAGGCGGGAGGTACTCGCCATGAGAGGGCTTGCTGTTGAGCGTTGTGATTTGGTGGGACCATGTTTGTAAGATGGCTGAATTTGAACGTCCGTGAAAGTCGTCGTAAACCAGAATAAGTCATGCTGGAAGACAGTGCAGTCTTAGTGTGTACGGCTGCGAGGTGTCTTCAAACCTGCAGATCGTATCTTGTCCTGCAAGAGCCCTGCATTGAAATCCTCCTCTCCTGGAAAGGTCATGCAAGTTTTGCTTTTGGCATTGATGAAACCTGCCTGTTTTCACTCTTTGTGTCTAAAGACCGATTTGCTCAACAGTGCCGTACAAGGCAAACTGAGATTTTGTTCAAGTCGTTTCATTTGTGGTATGACCTGGGTTTCATTAGCTCTGCCCACGTTTTGTCTCAGCGTTATTGTATTCACCTCCCGTTCCACCTTGCCCATCACCATGCGCATATTTCATATTGTAATGGTTGCCCATATGCGTACTTGGAAATAGCACCTGCTTTTTCCAGAGTCACAGTACTACCGAGGGAGATACCTGATTTGTAATCTTGGTTATATTAAAAGCTGATGTAATGCTGATGGGCCATATAGTGCGGATTCAGAAAGAGAAGAACCCCTCACTGGGTGATTTTGATATGCATTAAAAATATTCCATATTGCTAATATGTGCATTTGCACTAGCACGCATGTGTGCATGCACGCGTGCCCTCTGCCATACTTTGGCTAAGTTTTCCGCCCTCGTGTATGAAGGGCAGAATTTCACCTGTGACAATGTAGAAAAGTGACTTTTTTTTTCTCCTTTCCTGCTTTTTTTGTCCATTTCTCTTAGCAATAGTTGTAGTTCCAATAATTATATGCACTCTTCTTGGGCACTATTCAAAAAAAGATGCGTTCTGCATTTATAGTATGTGCAGAGATATTTTGGTGTGCTTTGATGAATCAGTGTGCAGACAGAAACACAATTCGTTGACCAAACAGATTATAAGAAATAGTGTCTCTGAAGGAGGGATGTTCCTGGTGGGATGAGAGGACCTGAACCTGCTCAGCTTTAAAACGTCAGGCTGTAACATCTCCCTCTCTGCCTTAGTATGTACAGAAAAGTTAGGGCCTGACTTTGTACTTTGCTGGTTTGTATTGCGGTAAAAAAAAAAAAAAAAATACTTGTACAGTGCTGCGATTGCTTCCCCAATTAAGTTATATTTTATGTGTAGGTGACTTGTTACATACCTGGCTTCTTCAGCATTTAATTCCATGATTTGTGTTGGCAGGAATGTTGAGTCTTTAGAAACATCAAGTTGTATAAGGGTCCAATCGAGAGCCCATCGGATGGAGGGAATTAAAGCACCACCTTGCACTTGGCAAGCTGGGGATCAAACCCACGCGGTTTAAAATGGCCTTTTTGCTCTTGGGTTTGTTCTGTGAATCCGTTGAAGGGCTGATTCCTCCCCCTGAGCTCCATCTGGGCATTCGGGGTCCCTGTGCCTCGGTGACGCGATGCCCACTCGTGGCGAGCATCTCTCCATTTCCCTGGTGCCAGACCCTACCAGGGGCTAATTCTCTGCTTCCTGAGATGTTACCCTGCCGAACCCAACCCAGGACAGATAAACTGAGAAAATAGGTCTCATGTAAAACATACAACTAACAAACATTGTTTGTTTAGTGCTTCCCCACCCTCATGTTTAATTGTATAAATTAAATGTCGCGTCAGTCTGCCTGAGGTGTTGGCATCCTATTCAAATTTCAATTACCACCATTAAAGTATATTTACGCAGTGCACAAATATAGGGAGAACGTATTTATAGCAATCTTTTATTGCTAGTTACGTCCTAGAAAAATAACACTGAAGTGCTGAATCGCTAAGTTTAAGCAAGTTTTAAGTTGAAGGAAAATTTCTTTTCTCAGGCAGTACAAGTCCTAGGCGAAATGAAACAGCGATGAATTGTATCGCTGCTCAGCTCATGTCTGTGTGACTGTACAGCAGTAATAATATATTGTTACTGGAACCACCTAAATAATTAATTGTAAGAAAACAACATAGTTAAGGCTCTGGAGGGGAGCAAAGGGGAGAAGTGCAAGACTGAATTTTCTCACTGCCTGAAAACAACATTTGCAATGATTTAGCAAAACTCTCTTTAGCTGCTGCTAGGAAGAATATAATTGAATGGGGGCCGAAATTATACTTCTGAAAGAATAAGCTTTTCTGTATATCAAACATTTCATACAGTAAAACAGTGCTATACCTGATGAATAATTAAAGGACTGAAAAAAAAATTTCTCCATGTATAACTTAATTATGTGTGTGAAGCATTTTTACCCTTATGAAAAAAATGTAAGGAATTACTTTTGTTTTCATCTCCATTCATTATAAGAGCGGCTCTTTCTGTAAAATACAAAGTATTGTGGAGCTCCGTGAACTTCTTGGTCACTTTCCAGGATTGTGCTACATGACTTTTAGTGTTGGTGATAGATTCAAGTACAATGGTGTGTGTGGGTTTGGTTTTTTTTGTTGTTTGGGTGGGGTTTTTTTCCTAAAGCAATGGGTAAAAATATTTAAGAAGAAGAGAGAGTGCAAATGGTAGTACTGCTTTCTTGTGTATACAAGATGGGGTTTGTGTGAGAGGATTAAAAGATTTCAGTCTTTCACATAATGAGAAAATAGCTTTAATTTTTGGATTTATGTGAATGCATATGAACCTTTAGATAAAGTTGCAGCTGCTCTAAGGTATTCTTTTCTTCTTTACTCTCATACATGAACACATTTAATTAAGTTTTTCTAAGTCTTGCTAAGATAGAAGCTTTTTCAACCTTCTTCTTTAAGCTACATTGGACCCACTATCCAACAAGCTCACAATGTTCTCGAGGCCCTTGCACCAGCTGTAGGTAGGTATTGACATTATCTCCAGCAACTGGGACTTGTGACTACTGTAGGTGACTGGTGCCTTTGTGTCGGGGAGTTGCGGGGAGCTCGGGTTTACCAGCATGGTCGTTTTACAGGTGTCCTGCAGTTACCGGGTGTCCCTCTTGTGGCAGGAGCATCGGCTGGGAAGGGTCTTTCGACTCGTCCGATCCCAGCCCCTCGTTGTGCTCCTGCATCCATCCAGCGCTGCTGCACCTGGATGGCTTTCCCTGTCCAAATGAGAGGTTGGCAGCTGCTCCGCTCAACCAAGAGCCAAGACTTTCTAGCCTGTTGAATCAATCATTCAAATGTGTATCCCTCACAGAAAGCACTCTTTTTCTTTCCTTTTTTTTTTTTTCCCCAGTTCAGTCAAACGTCGGGTTTTGTTTCTCACCTCCACATAATAAAATCAAAACTATTAGTAATAGAAGAACTTGTAGAAAGGAGAGGTTTTTTTCTCCCGTCTGCTGCTTCATGCTTGGGTGTGAAAGGAGCCGGGATCACGTTTCTCCTGGCACGCACCTCGCTGGGGTCCTGGGTGCGGGGAGCGAGGAAGAGGAGGGTGCACAAGGGCAAGGGGGGGCAGCCTGGATGCACTTTGGTCGTGTTGATGAAAGCCATGGTGGTGTTGTCCATCGGTTTGTTGGGCAGGGTGATGTGTTTGTGTCACTAGCTGCACCTGGGAGCTGGGTAATGAGCCCTGCTGGTGCCCCACTGTGGCATCCAAGGATGCCCTAAACAAGCATTCCCTTGGGAAACGGGTAAGGAAACTGCTGGAAAAACATCCTTGTGGATTTTTTTTTTTTTTTAAGCCAATCCTCTCACAAGCACATATGTCCCAGTGTGGGTCTTGTCCTCTGCAGCAGAGGTACGAGCGCTATGAAGTGGGTTGCATCTGGTTAAGAAGAAATAAGATAATGTTCTCCTGAGGGTTTCTTTGGGGGCCTTCTTCCTCTGAAAGTACTTTTCTAAATTTCTTTGAATTAAGGGTGGGAGGAGATTTCTTTAGCTTTGATACTCCTTGGGTACTCATCACACACAAGCCTTCATCTTTGTTTGGGAGGATTTAAGAGTTTTTCTGGTGTATGTAGTGGTTACTGCAATGGAAATATCTCTAGTGCAGAGGCAGAGCTTAAAAATACCTTCACCCAGTAGGTCTTTGCTGTATTTGCAAGGGTTCCTTTGGCAATGAAGGTGACTTCAGAATAGCATCTGGGTTTTCTTGTTAAAAGGTTACTGAGGATACAGTCCATAAGAATCAGGATAGGAAATTCTTAAATATGGCATTACAGATTGGATGGATTTGCTTCTAAATCACTTGGGTTTGGTACATGGATGCTTGTGGCGTTTCCTTGTTTTTTGTTAGTCTGTCTGTGCAAAGAGATTTACATTGTATTTGGGGTTATTTCAAACCATAAACTGTTTAGGACATTCTAATGTGAAAACAGCAGTAGTAGAAATCCAAGCTGGAAGCAGGTACTAATCCTGCTGCTTGATAACTCAGGGAAGGTCTTGGTATAACCACTGGAGGTTTCTGGTTTGGTTTGGGGTGTTTCAGTCAGGAATGTGTTGTTATTTTCTGTAGGCCCAAGTACATGGTCTGAATGTATTCTGTACTTAGGAGTATTTTAGCTATTTAATGCTAATAATATTTACAATATTTACTCTGTTCCTGTTAGTTTGTATTTAGCTTTGCACATGGGTTTTTGACTTCTCCTTTGCGTCATTGCATGCTCAGATGGCTTCATCTAGAGGCAAAGTCATCAGAGCATTTAAAGTGATTGGAAATTTTCAAGCATCTTCTCAGTGATGACGCTGTTTTTCATTTTCCGAGAGGTGCACCCCTTCATTCCAGGTTGATGTACCTGACATGCTGGAGGGAAATTTCTGAAAACAGTTTTCAGTGATACTTTATTCTTGAGCTGTAAGCAAACATTGACATGAAAGTCTCAGGCGTTTCTAGCTGAGGTGTTGAAGATCTCTACAAAGTTCTCTACTGCTCCTGGAAGATGTTGCTAATTTTCTTTTATTGGAGTTCTTTGGTCCTGCTGCTTAGGCAGGAGCGTAGCTGAAGCTGAAGGTCAGTCCATACACTTTCTAGATGACAGAATACACACAGTTGGGAGGTTTCCACCCCTTCCTTTCTTTTTTTTATGAGCAGAACAGTTTGCTGAGCAGACACATGTTTTAATGATAGCAAACTAAATTTACACATTGTACAGTGGTATTTTGCTACATTAATTACCTTGTCAAATGTAACAGGTAAAGGTAATTACCACATCAAATCGCCTTCGTATGTTACATGGAGGCATAACCTGCTAAATTATTTAAGAAAACAAACAAACAAAATCCCAGAAGCCCAAGAGCAACATCACCACAAACCTGTCTCTCTTCCTAAAAGAAGACCCTTTTTTGCACGTGAAGGCAGGAGCTTCGCTAACCTCAGCCAGCATCTGCTTTGGGTTATGGCAAAGGCTCCTTCGTCCCCGCAGCATGATGTTTGTCCTGGGGCTGGTCACCAGGTACCCTGTGCCCCTTGCCGCTGGGCTGCAGCCTGCCTGCTGTCTTTCTCGGGGAAAACTAAAAAAGCAGAGGAGTTCTGTCAGGGAAGGGGGACCCTCTTGTGTCACTTCTGATCCTCTTGGGGAATTGATATTTTGACTCTTACTTTAGATGTGTTTGGTGTCTTTTGTCCGGCGGTGACCGAAGAAGGATGAGAAGAGGTGGCAAGTGGAGGTGATGCCTTTTGAAGAGGCATCAAGAAGATGATTCTTTTACCAATACCTCTTTCTCTACACACTTAACACATGTTTACACTTTAGTCCTTTTTCTCCAGGATATCTCCGTGGGATTTCACAGGGCCAGTAATGACCGGTTCCCTTCTGCATCGCTTGCTCGTTCAGATAAAGCAAACCTCTCTGCTCTTTTATCTAGCTGCCGTCTTGCCGTTGTACTTTGTCTCCTTCACCAGGCTGTGATTCCGGTGCTGGAAAGGACAAGCAGAGGGTTGTGAGCGATTGCTGATTGTTTGGATCAGTGCAGTGAAACTACTACTTATTTTATTTTACCTAGCTGTTTATGCCTAGCCCGAAGCTAGTCTTTTGAGTGAATTCATACAGATTTTTGCCCAGTTTAGGCCATGCTGGAAGGAGCGCTTCTTCCCTGTGACCAACCATAGCACACAGAGGAAGAAAAAGAGTAAACTTTGGTTATTCTTTCTTATCCAGTAGTTAACTAAATGGCATTTGTGATAAAGCTCTGCAATAAATTTGTGAAACTAGTTTAGCACTTTAATGTGCAGAGAGCACGTACTGCAGTGGTACCCACAGGGACCAGTAGCTGAGTGATGCGAATCCTTGTCCTTTCTTGCCATGGGGGGAAAGGCTACTTTAAAGTGCGGTTGTGAGTGAGTAGAGAAATGTGGAGGGTTGAACTAGTGGGGACTGAGAGGACCTTTCCCGAACCATGTGTTTACTTTGATCTTGATTAATTATGGTCCTGATGTTGCTTTTACCAACCTGTACAACTTCTGCAATTTTAAAGACCTGAATAAGTCCCAGGCTTTGTGGAGAAGCTATGCTGCTTAAGATCCTCTCCACTTTGCTGCCTTTGAGACCTAAGGAGGGTGTTCGAGGTGGGTTGGTGGGATGAGCTGGCCACAGAGCCCCTGCCCACGGCCCAGGAGCCACGTTGTGGTGATCCAGCCATCTTGTGCGGAAACCTTGCCAGAGCACCAGGCTCAGGGAAGTTTGTGATCTGAATCCGTCCTGAGAGCCGCTCCTTGTCCTGACAGAGGGCGAGTCTCTCCTCTGTTCGTGTTCTCGTAGGGAACGGCATCCTTCGTGCCTCACCTACCTCTGAGTCATCTTCAGAGGCACAGAGATGGCAGCGAAAGGAGAGGACTTCCTCACCGGTGCTCCTGGCCGCCCAGGCTGGCCGGGCACCCTCACCGCAACTTCTCTCCAGCTTCGGGGCAGACCCCTGCCCTCTGCGATGGGACCCATCAAGATGGCAGGGCTGCTGCCGTCTGCCAGCTGCAGACCCGGGGAGGGCAGCAAGAGAGCTCCTGCCTCCTTTTCTAAAGTTGTGGATGAGATATTTTTTATTTTTTTTTTAATTCTTTGGTGGTTGCTGCTTCCTCTTGCCCAAGATTTCTTAGCCAGCGCTCAGGGAGAACTTGCCTTAAACGGGAAGTGTAACCGAATCCATTGCAAATTAGCAGTTAAACTGACAGAAGGACGTTGGAGTTTTTAGTTGTTGCATTTTAAAGTTGGCCAAGTCATGCTGTGGATATAAAAGGATCGTTCTTCACACTCCGGCATGCTGGGCGAGGAGGCTACTGCAGCGTGTCCATACAGTGTGGTTGAACATGGCATAATCCGCAAGTTTGAAATAAACTTGATGACTCCTTTCGACTCCTCTCTCCAAATTAATATTGGGGGTTTATGAGAAGAGAGTGCAAAATGTATCGTGTCTTCATTTTTCCAACAGCTGGCACATGGAGATGCTGTTGTTTAGGAGAAGGCCACTCACCAATCCGTCCCCAGCCATGTGGAAAATGTTAGCGGTGCCGTATCTTGGATACAGTACCTCTATTTTCCAAAGAGATGAACACTGTTAAGTGTATCTTTCTGTGGGAGCTGAGCCTCTGTTTATGATTCTGGGATCTCAGTTGGTGTGTTTTTTGTTTTTTTTTTTTTTTTTGATCTTTTCTTTCCTGCTGGGTGCTGACTGAGGTATTTCTGGGGTAGGTGCCAGGGTTGTTCTCTCGCTAATGATTCATGTGCCCTTCGCATGTTGCGCTGCAAAATGACATGTAACAGCATGTACCCGGTATTTACGTTACATCGGTTTGGCTCTTCAAACATGTACTTTCGCTTTCCTCTCGGAAGTTGTGCCACTCGAATAGATTTGTGGTGCTGCAGTTGGTAAAAAATTATTCGAACAATAATTTCTGGAATATCTGGGGCCACGAGCAAAGTGCCCGATGCTGTGCTGCATCACGGTTTCTACAGGTAACGCGTGCTGCTGGGGGATCTGCAGCACTTCGCAAAGGGACCCCGGTGCCGGGGAAAACGGGACGCTTGGCTCTAAGCGTGATGGGCACGACCCGCTGCCCTCTGATGCTCCACAGGAGCCCCTTTGCTCTAACCCGCCCCGTGGAAAAGGGGTGATGAACCATAACAACGTGAGAACTGTAGGCATCAGGCTCCATGTAAATGAAACTCCTCCTAAATACAGATAGTTATCTGCGCGAGTCAGCGATAAGCACGCTGATGAGCAGCCGGGAGAGCGAAGGCAGGGGAGGAGGTAGGTAGAGCCCCGGCCCCGTGCGGATGGGTTGGGGTTCAGCCCCGAGCCCACTCAGGTCTGTGCCGTGGGATCCCCCCGACCATGGATTGCCAGTATGTTCCTAATATAGTTGTGGCTTTTCCAGCGCAGGTACGGCGTACGAGGGGAGACCACTGATTGAATTCCTGTAGACCACTAGAGAGCTATTAACCGGTAATGGCTTTCAAACTGTCCTGGGGTGGTAGTGGAGCGCGTGTCTCCTTCACCTTTGTGTATAACACTTTCGAGTTTATTACGTTTTTCTAAATGACTCAGTAGCGTGTGCTAGGCTTTGGGTGGCCCACTTGAAACGCTCTGGGAAGGGTTTGCTTTTCAGAAAGAGCTAAGTGTTATCCTTAGAAGTTCAGGCTCCTTTACAGGGTAGTAACGTATCTTCAGTCTGTAAATTTAACATACAGCATACACCGGTAGGTCCGTTGGCCTCTTTGTGGCTTGCAACTCTGCATTGCTGCAGAGGCTTTTGAAAATTACAGAATTGTAAATACAGTATAGATACGAAGCTGAAATACGCTCCGTAGCCTGTGCTGCATCAGGACCTAAAGTGAGGAATAAAGGTTGATTCTGGAAAACACTGTTCAACTTCTCTTGCTCTTCTTTTTCTGTTTCTACACGCAGATCATTCAGCAACATGTGAAGTCCTTAGGAACTTTCAAAGTTCATACTGAGGAATGTAAGAAAAGCAGATGCTTTTTTTCCAACCTGTGATATGTCTGGTACAAGCTTCTGTTTTAGAAAATGTCATTTCTCCTAAGAGGAGGAAAAGAAAATACCTTCCAAGCCACCCTTTGTCCACAGAATTTATGTCCTGACGGATCCAGACAGTAAAACTCTATGAAGATGTATATGTTGTTTGAGAAGTACTATTAAAAATTAATCCAATTTTCTATTCTTCTTGTGTAAATAAATGACAAAAAAACCAGCTTGAAACCAAAATGGCCACTTTCTGAGTTTTATGCAGAATAAAAGGCTGTTTATCCTTTCTGCTTTATTTTAAGCTGTGGTTTTACTATTCAAGAAACAAATTCTAATCAGCCACCGTATCAGACAAATGGGAGCTTTAGTGAGTGGTTCATATGTTGGAAGGGAGCACTAAGATTCTCATTATAGTGCATGTCTGAATAATTAGTAGGACCACTCCGCACTTTTTTTTGGCAATAGAAGAAACTTGCTTTTCACTGCAGCGACAGGCTGACAGGAGCATCTAGCAGTTTGGTCATTAGTGTGTGCCTGCCATCAATGTCATGTTACGGTGTCAAATTAGTTGGTGCCCCCTCCGGAGCCAAGCTGGACCTGCAAATTATCCTCCTACGTCCCAGGAAACCGTGTTTGCTAAACCTCAGATCAAATGGGAACAAATGATTAACATGGCTCATAAATTAACTAGTTTACAGGCTTATAACTTTTTACAAGTAGACAATAAAGACTGAAGTTTTAGGACTGTGTTGTGCTTAGTTCAAAGCTGTGATACTTTGGGGTGTTTTTTTCCTCGTTGCATATTTGTCGTAGATAGGTTTGCTCTTCTCTTACAGCGGGGAAAAAATTGTGTACAGCCGAGGAAATAATGTTTAGAAAAATCTAGTGTCCTAAAGGAAGCAAATGTAAATCCACTGAAAACAATATAATTAAGTTTGTTATCTCATTGCCCGATAAGTCGCTGACAATAGTCTTTCTTCTTGTAGTGGCAGTTGTTCGTTAATGAGTTCACCAATTAAGTTTGAAAGATTACAGCCTTTGCCAAGAGGATTTATCTGTTAAAAGCATTATATTTTTTGTGATACATTCTTACCATATTGTAAGCCTCTTTGTTAAAGAGGTATAAGACTACCTCTTAAACACATTAAATCCTATTATAGGCCCAAAAATAATTTTACAATCTGTTTACACATTAGCATCTACAAAACTGTAACAAATCTGTCCAGAGATGTCTGTTTTGAGAATAGGTTGCTAACAGATAGTGCACTCTCTTGAAGCTGGATTGCCCTTGTGAAACGAGTGCTTTTTTGCTACAGAATAATTGTTCTATAATGATTTATGACTATGCAAATAATATTCTTTTTATATCTCCCCCTTTTTAAGTCTCTCCTCAGCTGAGTTTTTCCACCAATGCAGAAATAGTACAGAATTTTTAGTGCTCTTTTACAGCTTTGGAATCTAAAATAAACTAAAAAGAGTAAGTTTTGTGCTTTCTACATATTAAAGTCTCATTCAGCCATATGCAAGCTACTGCTACCTTTCTTTTGTACCTTCAAGGGGGTGAGTAAGCCTTGATATCGGAGATCAAATCAGCATTTTGGAAAGGGCCTAGCATGCAAAAACATGCAAAATATATCTATTCATAAGAAAACGTCTGAAAATGCCAGAGGTTATGCTCAGTTTATCTGTCAGCAAATTTAACTTAAAGTAGGTGGTAGTCAATTTAGTAAATACTTTACTAATATTGTAACTATAAAGAATCATGAATGCAGCCTCAGCATCCTGACCCGTGCACGTTTTAATGACTTTGCTAGGGAAACACACACTGTATTGCAGATTAGCAATAACGTTTAAAATGCAAGTAATTTCTGCAAGAAGGTGTGCTTGTACACAGTCATATTGAGAAAAGGAGAGAAAATTGCACTCTTTAGTTAATCCTGGGAAAGGAAACTTTTTTTGTTGTTGATTATATGTCCAGTGCATTTGGGCAAATCCTGTTCCAAGTACTTGTGTAAATTTGTTAACTTTACCAGGGATAATACCGCGCCATTAATTTTTCTGAAGTTCCAGTGCCTCTTTGCTGTGTCCTCCGCCATCCCGTGTGCTCAGTCTTCTACGTGCAACTGAAGAAAGGGCCAAGAGGGATTTCACACATCAGAGTTGCCTGAAAGTTCGTTAATCTGAATGCCCCGTTGCCACACGCCTCCAGACCCGCTCCCAGCGCAAAGCCCTCTCCCTCCAGCCTTGCCAAACCCCCGGCGGATGCTCCAGCCTCCTGAAGCAGCCGCGGTGCGGCCGAGCCCGCAGCAGAGCAGCACGGGCAGGGCAGCAGCACCTTGGGTTTTTTAAGCCCGATGTTTCCCTGCTATTTTGCCTTTCTCGGTGAGGTCGGGGCCCTAGGCAACGCATTCCCCCTGGATGGTTTCCCAACCCCTCTTAGGAAACGGTGAGGCCGAGGCGAGGGTATTTGCTAATATGACTAACCAACACGTTCTCTGCATCCCCAATTCAATCCTGCCTTAATGATTCTCATCACTTTCTTAAAGATAAAGTGCCTGCCGTGAGCTGATAGCTCAGAGATGAACAGTTAATAAATGTGATATATCCCCAAAGCATTGCACCAGATGCCTGGCAGCTCTAAATCCGTAGGGCTGCCCTAGATCTGGTAGTGGGGGCTCTGGTCCATATCACCGTGGAAAACTTAAACTTCCGAGGTTCTAGAAGCAGAGTTAGAGTTGGGACTTTGTATTTAACCAGCCACCTTATTGTGGTTTAGATATTGCAGCATTGGAAATAAGACCACCCACTGTCTCGCATATGCTGTGTATGCTGCTGCTCTGCACATGGCATTTAGAGAAATAATGAAATTATACCTGTGGGATAGTGCTACTCGGTGCCTGTTTAACAAGACAAAATTACACACTCAGTTGTGAAAAAAAAAGTGTAAATTGAATATACTATGACTTGCTTAATTATTGAGAAAAACGTAGAAGGTTTTGTTGCAGCTTTGGCTGTTGTCAGAATCAAACTTACGGTACTTCTCAAAAAATTTAGTGCTTTCTTCCCCCCCCTTAGTGCAGTTGGTACCTTGTGAGAAACATTGCTGGATGTTTCTGTATATTTTTGATAACTGGAGGTTGATCTGGAGCGCAGTGGGGTTACGCCTGTCACATCAGTGGCTGTTGAAGCAGCCCTCTTGAGCCTGCAATTTCTGAGGATGCTGCTGTAGTCCCAAATCAGACTTCTCCTTCAGTTCCAAACCCCCTTAACTTCTGTCTTTGCTCCCTTCCTTACCTTCACCCAACCACATAATTGCTTTAACACACCAATCTCTGAAACTGCTCCATTTTCTCGGTTATTGGGCTATTTTCCTTGTTCTTTTGCGATAGAAATCCTTAGAGATTGTGCCTTTTGCACAATAGCAGATTTATGTTTAAGGAGACTGGCAGTCCTTGGAGAATGGGAAGTCTCGTGTCTTTATCCTCAGCTGATGAGACTGAAGAGAGGGTTTCTAGTACCAGTAGGCTTGGATGTAGGCATGTAAAAATGATGCCAAAAGCCTATTTGATCTAAATACATGTATTCACAAGTGGGGGGTGGGGGGGGGAAATGCTGATTCTGATCTTGAGCACTGCAGTCTGCTTTGTGTTTTAACCTAAGTGTAGCAAGCTGGCTTAAATCATCAAATATTTTTGAACTCTACATGGAGGCGGCTGTTGTCTTACAGAGTGAAGGGAAAGCTGACATGTACTGGCATGCTCAGAGCAGACTTTATAGCGCTGAATAAGGATCACATCGTATTTAAATCACAACAGGACAAACCACCCAACCTTGCCTACCCTTGGGAGTGGGGAACACCCCTGGCACTTCCTTTTGGGGTGGGAAAGCTCCCTTCCAGATACATCCCAGGTACTGATAAGGAACTTGGAAGCTTTAGTTAAACTGAGTTAATCAGGTTTGTTTTCATTTTTACGGTACATGTTGATGTGTTTGCAGTGACACCCTCTACTATTTTTTTCTTTCCGTGCTGTTTAAAAAGAAAAACCGAGAAAACAATGTCCTGTTTGCAGTGAACAGCAGCTTTGGGGTACAGCATGGTAAATGAGTTAGAATTTCTCTCTTGAGAAAAACATACAAATTTTGTGCTGTGATTTTTGATACTGAATGATCAGGTTCTGGTTTTATTAAAGCAAAATACATATATTGTACAAGAATAAGTGTTATATTTATAAACACTTCCCTGGCTCTATGAGCTCTTGTTCACCTTACAAAAAAACCCTGTTCATGCTGCAATAAAAATACATACATTTAATTCTTAAGCAGCGAGTTTGTGCATTTTGCTCTTAATTCACAAAGAAAGTTTGGCTTAACAGAAACCTGCGGTTCCTTTCAAGGTAGCTGCATGAATTTACATAGAAAATACAAACTGGCACAAGGAATAAACTCCTTAAGCCTGGAAAGGTCTCTGCTGAGGACTCCTGTACAGGGATACCTCGTTCCGAGATGTTAGAATGTGAGCACTGTGCATTTTCCTGTGCTGTCCTTTTGGTTTTCTTGGACCAGTTTTAACTCTGCTTTTGGGAAGTTAGATGCAGCACGTGCGGCAGCAACTTCTTTGAGGGGAATGATGCTCTAGCCAGGTTTGAGACCGCAGGCAGGCATGCCTGCTAGTTCCGTAGTGGATAATTAATCCACTTGTTTGAAAATACTAGATCTACGTGAACATCCACAGGCAGGGTTCAGGGCGATTCAGTAACGTTTCAGGTTTGATGGTTTCCACGCTGGTGCTGGTGTGAGCGTGGGAGCCCTGTGCAGAAGACTCTGTTGCTGCTGGTGCTGGCACAGCTCGGGCAGGTCAGGATCAGTGCTGGCCAGGACTGAGTTGCTATTTCAAGGGTGAGGGAAGGGCATGTTCTGGGCTGAAACCTCTTCCCCTCCGTGCTCTCCAGCTGTGTTTGGACAGGGTGACAGCAAGGCTGCAGGTGGGCATAAAGGGGGTACTTTGTGCCCCCGGGAAGCGGCGCGGTGTTCCCAGATGGTGGGTGGGATCTGAGGTGGCCGAGCAGCCCCTGCCCAGCTCCCTGTGCTGACAGTTAGGCGTTTTCCAAAGAGCTGGTAGGAAACCTTCAGCTGTTGGCAAGCTTGCGTGCTGCCTTCACCACGAGCTTTGGTCTGACCACAGGCATGAAGAAAATGGAGGTCGGGGATGAGCCAACGGCTGGAGGAACCTTGGGTAATCCTTCTGTAACCATGGGCAGGAGCACGCTGCCCATGATTTGTGAGTTCATCTGCTTTGAAAACGTCCTGAGCGTGACTGTACCTATATTAACGCAGGGATGCGCCTTCCAAGCCGAAGAGTTAGCGTGACCTTTGATGGGATCAGCTGAAGGAGTACGGAGATTACGAAGAAGCAAACCCACTGCTAAATTGAACGTCTCAACTGCATAATCCTTCAGGGGGCATGCAGGAGTTGGGCAGCCAGCAGCAAGGGAGCCCGTACCAAAAATTTCAGGCTAACTTACTTTAGGTTAACTGGTATGACAAAATGATGAATGCTGAGGTTTTGCGATGCAGCGATGGCATGAATGTTGAAATGTTAATTGTGTGGGCTCAGCTGCCTTGGGCTGGACGTGCCGTCCCCTCGTACGCGGCTGCCCCGGCAGCTGCTGACCAAGGGACGGGAGCTTGGCAAAGGTAGTGCGGCTGCCGGGGAGGAGCTGAAGTATGTACTCAAGGCTGTGTCACTCCCTGGTAAAAATTGTTTCTAGCTTTCTTTTCCGTTCTTAGCATGCTAATGTACCCCAGGGCGATCTGTTGTTGTTCTCCTACTTGTTTGTGGGCACGACGCTCTGCCTTCGTGTGCGACGTGAATGTGGCGAAGCAGGGTTACATAGTCCCGTGTGTTTTGATCCAAGTGCCTTGGCTTTGCAGCTGAATACACGGGGCTGGGCGGTGGAGCTGGGAGCAAGAGCTTACCTTCCCCATCTCTGCAGCGGGAATAGCGTTTTGAACAGAGGTTAGAGGCCATCTGTGTAAGAGGCAAGTGCAATTTCATGTCAGCTACATGGGATGGTGTTACATACACTTTTCTGTAGGCTACTGACTATTCCCAATTTTGAAAATAAAGTTCTGCGTAATTTGCCCGAAGAGATGGAGGGGTGGAAGCAGACCTCGGGCCTCCTGATTCCTCTGCATTTACTTCAACCACAAGATCACGTTTCCCACCAATTTCACACATAAGAATGCATGGGTTTGAACACACAAAATTGGAGACACAAATTTAGATGCTGTCTTGAGGCACCTTTGGTCCTTTCTTCTGTTGTTTCCCACATTTGGGGCCTTAGGGAAGGTATGATGAGATCTGATTAGCAGTAAGTCTGTTAATTATAACTCCTAAATTAGAGCATCAGTGCAGAAGCATCACTTTCTGATTTGGATTAAAAAGCCCTTCATCTCAACAAAGCACAGTCAGTGCAGATGATAGCGGAGTGCACTGAAATACATTAGATCAAAGTGATGCATTTCATGTGTGATGCCAAAATGGCTAATGAATTACTTTAGCCTCAGATTTATTACCCACTACTTACTTATGCTCTTGCAACTTACTACCCAAAGCTATGCAGTTATGTGTAAACTCACCTGCTGTTTTATCTTTCTGCTCCACCAAGAGGCTGCCTGTATGAGGTATCTAACCTTAAATTTAGTCTAGCCTGGTGTGGTCCTCCCTTAAATTCTGAAGTTGGTAGAAGTTTGTTCTCAGGGGTGGAACTGAACTTGGGGGCTTCAATCTAGAGAGCTCATAATTCCCTGGCTGTGTCCGGTGCTGCTGTCCCCACGTGTATTTGCAAAGGAGGGTAAAAGATAAAATGTCTTGCTTTCAGCTCTCCTCTCTTCTCCCCCTGTACTGTCCTCCTTCAGCCGCTCTCCCTCTTGGCTGCCCGTGTCAAGGATCTCTCCCAAAATACCTCTGGTTCATTTCTGCTTGTCAGAAGGTCTCTGTGTGTCCCCGGGATCACGGGGAGGTGCTGAGGAGCATTGCACAGTGCCTGCTGAACAGCTTCTGACAAGAGGTTTTGGGGGCTGCAGGCCCACAACGCGCTAAGCTGCAGATAGGGTGGGGTTTTTTGCTGCTTTTGTTGCTCCTGTGCCAAGGTTATATTGTGCGTGAAGAAATTCGGGCTTCTGAAAAATGTTTAGGCTGTAGATTAAGGGCAGGAGATGTTGAGAGAATCCACCTGGTTTGTCATGAAGCCATGAAAGATAGAGGGTCATCCAAGAACGGAGTTATCAGCGCTTCCTCTCGTGTCCAAATTTCTTTATACCAGAGGACTCACTAGCCAGTGTTATGGCTTTGTACATAACACGGGTTTCCACAGTTGTCTTCAGTGGAAAATTGCCTACAAATGGGGTAAGACGAAGCACCTATGTATACTGGGGTGGAAGTCTGGCACAAGTAGGTGAAATGGCCTGGCTGTATACAAAGGTACAGGAACAACTATTTTTGCCTTCAAGACTTGTTGGGCAGAAAATAACTCGGTCCTACCAAAGCTAGGACATCTGGTGCATAAAGTGTGTAGTGTTTTGTAATGAATTGGAAATGGCATTACTGCAATATATATAATAACATGGAGATAGTGCAGTATGGTGTGAGGAACTTGTGTATAATATATAAAATGTCATGGTTTTCACATACATTGTGGAAAAGAGAAAATAACTTCAAGTGTAAAGGATATGGAAATTCAGTGAATAAACATCAGTGAATCCAAGGATTTTTCATGCAACAAGCTAGATTTATCTTTCACAGAAAAAAAAAATCTATAAACATCAATGACTACAGTTACATGAGGAAGTCTGGGTGTGCAAGAAAACCTACTTTTCAATAGAGCTCCATTTCCTTAAATTTAAACAATCGAACATTAGAAGATCTAAGATCTGATTCATTTCTCATTTGTATCAGTTTCATCCAGGATACCTCCTGAGATTTGAAAAAAGCTGTGCTGTTTAACACCTGAGTAAGTGAAAACCAGGCTTAATTTTCCTGTTTGAGATCAACAACGTTTCAACAGCATGTTTCTTAACAGGCAAAATGAACTAGCACTATCGAAACGCTTGGCTCACTTTGGGCAATAATTTACCAGGGCTGTGCAACTTGTAAACACATTGAGAAATTGCCCTTCCAGATTTAACTAGGGGTGGGTTAGAAGTACGAAGGAAATCCAACATTTCTTGAAAAGCTAGGATTTTTCCTTCTTTCTTTCCAAGCAAAAAAGCTCTCATGAAATGCGGGTGCAGCTCTAACTTGCATCTAAGCAATGAATGACTCAACAAAGAACATTATCTCCTAGTTCAGAAGCAGATGTGATGCTCTCACCTATCCCATTGCATGGGAGAAGACCTGGAAACCTGGAAGTGCAAGACCACCTTCATGGAATATCACATATTCCAGTATTTTTGTTACCGCATGTGTTCACAAACTACGTCCACATGGTGGTATAATACCCCAGAGACATATAGCATAACATGATGCAGTTTACTTCTAAGTCAGGCCTCTGTTGTATGGCCTAAAAGCTTTGTAAGAATTTAGCAGCAATATCAAGAAAAACCAATATAAGTGGTCCATTAATGAATAGGTCCTTGAGTGTCAGGAAGCAGACGTTGTTGGAAACTTGGGTAATATTACTGTTGGGTTTTATTAATTAAATATAGCTATTAATATGACCTTGGATTTAAACACAATGACCTCTTTTGTGAGTATGATTAGCAGATGTTTACCATAATTCTTCACTCTCTGAAAAATGCTTGTTGCACCCAATAAAAACAACCATATTTACTTTGCTAAATCAAATATTTGGAACTCGGGTCTTACTTTATATATCATGGCTCCAGTGTCTTAGACTTTCCAAGTTTAAGGTTGAGAGACCTCGGAGTAACATATGTGGTAGATCTCAGAATACAATGACCTATTGTATTAGTGAGCGCTTCCCCCCCCCCCCCCCCCCCGGCATTGTATCTTCTACAGTGAAACCAGTGTGCTCTACCAGCCTCTGGATTTTATTTTTACAGAAGTGGGGGGAGAACATTTTTGAATCCACAAGGTTTTCTATATTTTATCCATTACTTGCGGGCAACTTCCTTTGCAGAAGAACTACAGCAATGGAAGCAGGAAACGCAATTCCAGTTCTTAAAATAAAGCTGGAAGTTATTTTCCTTTTCAGTAGCATTTCGACGAAGTTTAGAGTTTAAAAAGTCTGTTTCCTGATAATTTTCCTTTTCTCCTACCAAAACCAGAATTTGGAAGTGATAAGTCCCATTAACAATCCAGATCATCCCCCCTAAATGCCACCTGCTGCCCTCAAACTGCAGCAGGTATTTTCTGTGTGTACGAGCATTGTTTCCTAGCTGCTGGGGTCAGTTTTAGTAGCGGGTCTGCTGCCTGCTTGTCTGCAGTGCTGAAAGGAAATAGCAAGGGAACAAAACTATGCTTTTCTTGGGAAACCACTCCCTTTGGAATGGAGAGATATGGCTTGCCACTTTTATTTTGTTTCCCCCTCCAAAGTAAGCAACAACACTGCAAGGATCAGGGCCAGCAAGAACAGAATATTATTTAAAAGGCGTCATCTATCTAGCCTGGTGTATTTCGGGAAAAGGAGTCTCCTGCTTCATATTTTAAGGAGTGTAATAAAAATAGCAATTGGTTTAAGAAAGGGGCTGACGGACCGGAGAAAGTGACAGCGGCAGCACAGGGAAATAGGACTCCATTTATCTGAGCAAGCTAGCACATTGATAACGCTCCTCTCCGCAGTAGGTGCTATCAAATCAGAGACAATTTGTATCCCCGGTGTGGCAGGTTACTTACACGGTAACAAGTCTCCTCGACATTATTGCAGATCATCATTAACTAGCTACTGCTGTTTGTTTGCCGTTACCTGCTAGACGATGTTCGTGAGTCGTGTCGTATCGTTTATATATCTCGCCTGGTTTAGAGACCTACTGCTTCTGAAAAGACACTCAGCCTGGGATCTCTTCCCTTGCTTCGTTTTACGTGGGAAAAAAAATTACTGATTGCAGCTTCCCTCATGCTTTAATGTAAGCAAAATGAAGGCTGTGTAGCATACGTTTAACGGGCTGTGATGAGTAGCACCAGTGGGCATACGCAAAAGAAAGGGACAGAAGTAATAAGGAAGAAGGATGGGCTGCTGTTCTCGATCCTCAGATCTGATGTTGGCAGGGGTGTGGGTGTGTAAGGATCCAGATAAGGATTAACGGCTCTAGGTGGGATATCCTGCTTTCTGAAGATCTTTAATCAGTTGGACTGGCATCCTATAAGCACATTTCTTACTTGATTATCTTTCTCGGCGTGTTTCGGTTTCCTTTTCCTTTGTTCAGTAATACTTGTAATTACTGTCTGTTTATTAAAATGTGAGATCCTTTTCAGCTTGCAACCTGAAGGCTCTTTGTTATTTTTGCCAGTTTTTAAAGTTTTATTTCATGATTTTTCTAGCCTGATTTTGTTTTCTTTCCGTAGCATATTTCAGCCCTTTACTGCAAATACGGGGTCAGATCGTCACTTTAAAAGTCTTTGGAAGTCAATTGCAAAATCTCCACTGAAGCCAGTGCATCTCTTGATTTGTAGTTGACAGTATGCCCCATTATATCTATCCTAAATAGTTGCAGGTTAGGTCACTCAGGAGGGAAGGCTATAATTTTGTATGAAAGCACAGTTTAGTGAAACTATGATATCAGCACAACTATTATAAAACATGAAGTGCTTTGTCTTCTCCCATATAAAATGTGTAATTTCTACCCATTATCAGTATTATTACAAGAGTCCTTGCAGTAAACTTGTCTTTTGATAGGCAGAAACTTGTCTTCTCTAGGAACGAATACAGTGAAGTGTAACTTTTCTTTTAAAAGAGAATAAATAACACGAGTGAAGTTTACTAGAACACAATAAAGCCGTTTCCAGGAAAGCTGCTGCAGAGGCAGGTAGGACATGCTGAAGATTTACACTTGGGGTGAACATGTGCAAGTACCATAATGATGCTGTAGAGAACATCGGAGTAAAATATTTGATCAACAGATAGATCTAAAGAAGATACATGGTTTGGTATTCTTACTAGCTTTCAGATTACAGTAAGACAGTTAAATGAAGGTTCCTTTAAACCTACACATGAATAAATCATTGTCCCTGGGCAGAGGTCAGATCTAGCGTGGTTACCTCTTTCCTAGACAGATCACATTTGGACTGCCCACCAATCTGCCGGATTGTTCAGTTTGCAGATTCAGGGACGAGCACCAGGAGAAGGGAGAAGCTGAGAAATGAAAGGTTGGTCTCAACAACATCATACAACTCACTGTGCAGCTGTTACCGCAAGATGGGTTTTAAAACCAGAGTGTGGCTTATTCTGGCTAGGTGTGCAATTGTTTTGCACTTATTCAATCAAGATTCAGGAGATTATATTGAAATAAAGCAAAAGGAAAAAGATCAATAAAAAGGCTGGAGTAGCTGCTGTGATTAAGAAAAAAGATTACTGTTGATTTATTGATTAGGTCTTCAGCTTGCCATCTCAATCAGTTTTTTGGTTTTTTTTGTTAATGTTATTAATATTTATACTTTAGTACCATGTGCCAATTAAAGTAGATTGTGATTAAGTCTCCAGGCCTGAAAATAATAGGCCCCACATACCACAGAGCCTTTGCATCGCACATTACTGGAAAGAGAAACTTAAGTCTGAAAATCTGGTGCAGAGCACAGAAAAAGGCCTGTTCTCTTTTCAGTACAACAAGCAGTTTTTGTGGTCGCCCCTCCTGGGAACATCAGAGAAGGATGGTTGCAGGAGTCTGTCGCTAAGCTTTTGAGTTTTGAGGGGAGTCACTCTGGCCAAGCCCATCTTCTTCTGCATCTAGTGAGAAAAGTTCCTTAAGCTCACAGTGAATCTCTCCTTTTCCCTGCAGAGAACGCAGTTTTGGGGCACTTCTGCCTTCAGGCAGTGTTTTGTGGTGCTGGCGTCTGTTTGCTGGCTCTGGGACTCCTCCAAGTTAGCATGACACCTTGGCGTAAGGTCTTACTCTGCGATGAGCAGCACAAATTACAGGAGCTCTCAAGGTCTTCCCTTCGGTTTGACCTGAGAACGGGATAGTTGAAGACTTTTTTTTTTTTTTTTCTGTGTAGAGGGAAACATGAGAACTCGTTGTGAAGTGGCAGAACTGAGTCACCGAGGGTTTAGTCAAAGAAGAAACACATCTCATCAGTGCAAACCAGAGTAAAAAACGTGCTTTCTTCATTACTCATTATACCACAACGAGAATCAAAATCACTCAAAAATTGTTGTAACAGCTATATGTTGCTTAGATAAAATAATCTGGAAAGGATAGATTTTGTGGGAATCGCTTCTGATTTATGCAATGCAATATGCGAAGCCAACTTGCTGTGATTTTTTTCCAGTTATGTGCAATTATGTTAGATTTAATCAAAGAACTTTGAATTACTTGCACCATTCTATAGCACTTGCATGGTCCCTCTGGGTGTCACTGAAGGAGTTGTGGCCATTTAAGTGTACTGCTTTTGCAAACAACACAGTGGGAAAATTAATTTAAAAATTCTTTGTATGTCTGGATGCTTAATTTTTAGAGCTGTGCTATGTTCTGGGTTGTTTTTCTGTATTTTAAGCATAAATCCTATTTTTTCAGACAAACGGTAAGCAATTCTATTTTGCTCTTACAGTGTAAAAAGATTTACTGTATAGTTTACTGGGAGTGGGGGGCTGGGTTTAACCTATTGTGTCAAACCCGCTCCTTCAGCTTCCTTTCCTGCTTCCATATGGGTAGCCAACGTGGCCGAGATTTGGTCTTGAAATCAGCGCAGCATAACGCGTTGCAGCACGTACCACCCTGCTTCAAAAAACGTGCTGTGCCGCTCTGCCCGCCAGCCCACGGGACGGAGCCGCATCGCCCGTATGGTCCGCGAACGATGGAGCCGCCGAGCCTTGGCTGGTTGGGATGACGGGGACAAACCGATACGCACGTCGGCGCTCAGCTCTCGAGAGCAGATGAAGCTTTGAGGCCGGGCGTGAGTGAGCGCACGTGAATAGTTTGGTAACCACGTCTTTGTGACCCCCCCGCCTCGTCGGCCTCTGCAACGGGCTTCTATGTCTGTGGAGCTGCAGCGAGTGTGTTTTCTCTGTTCGGTCACTCATGAGCTGCACTTTAGTATTATTAGAGGGAGGGATTTATTAGTTTCTACTATCTAAGAAGGTTTAATTGGTTCCCGTAATATTTTACATTTTAAGTGTAGGCAAAGTACAAAATGGCTCCTGAGGAAAAGGGAGCCAACTCAGAGGGAGAAGCCTTTCTCCATACCATGAGAAGCCTTTTTAAAAGCAAAAAAAGAGGACAGAAAAGCCTTGTCAGTTCTTGGTGTCTACCTGATTAATTTTTTTTTTTTGCATATAAGGACTGCCTCGCATCAGTCGGAGTTGTGTATGAATTTTCATGGTGTAAACCCGTGGATAGGGCCACAAATACAAAAGATCTCGGCTGGTTCTTTCTGCAGAAGGCAAAAGCGCATTGCCTGCATTGGTTTGTGCTGGGGCCGGTACTGGCAACCCCTCCACCGTTGTGTTGGTCCAGTGGCCAAAGCTCCCTTAGCAGGCTGAGCGTCGGGGGCTTAGGAAGCTTCACAGCCTCTGAGTGGTCAAATAATAAAAGCACATTTTGTATTATTTTTCAGAAAGACCCTAACTTCATGTAACATCATCAATTCAACATATTTGGACTTCAAATTTAGTTAGTCTTGCAATGGTTGTGAAAGAAATGTACTCTTTTTAGTACATCTATGTCTTGGAAAAGACAATAATTGATATATAACCATACAAAATAAATAGCTATATAAAAATGAGCTTCCCCCTTCCCCCTCAGGAAAAGCAATAGAGCCTATAAAATTTATTATTTTTGTTAATCTTTGCCTGCTCTCTTGCAGCTGCTGGAAAAGTGGCTTTGCATTTGCAGAGCTTGGTGCACAAATAAAGGAGTAAATAAAAGGGTTTGCTGACGTCAGCATTGCGAGGTGCGCACAGCACGTGAGTGGAAAACCGGTCAAATTGGCAAACAAAGCGATGTGCCTTCTTGAGTATCCCGGGCAAACCTAGGAGGGATGGAAAGCAGTAGTGATTTTTTTCTTTTTTAGTGTGAATGTTTTTAAAACATTGCCGACTGTTAAGTGTCAACAAAGTAGTACAGGGGAAGAAAAGCAGAAATAAATGTGTGACTGGAAAGGTGCATCTGAATACAGTAATTACATAAGCTTTATTTTTGTTGCCTTTGATGCCAGTGTAAGTACGTGAAAACTAATGCAGTGCAGAGGACAGGTTTGTGGTTGAAACACACTTGATAGATTTTGACAAATTAAACAGTTGTAAAGATGTTTGGAAGTTTTCCAGATCTTTACTGTTATTTATGTCACTGAACTAAAAAATCAGTGGTTAATTTGCAGTTCTTATAATTTTTATGATACTTATGTTGTTGTAAATTTAGCAGCGTGCGGCATCAACTCAGCGGGATACATTTTATGTTGTCAGCTACCTTTTGACATCATAATAGATTTCAGTTGCCAAAGCTTCGGGGAGAGAGGGAGAATAAAATGTAAGAGCGCGCTGCCTGAGCGCTTGGATCAGACCCAGGTAGGAGAGGAGCTGGTCTGCAGGGCGGCCGCTGAAGCCAGGCTTGGTCCTTGGGGGACGGCAGGGATGCTCCGGAGTCCTCGTGCACATGGTGATAAGTGTTTTAAGTGGTAAGGATGGGTAAGATGCTGGTAGGATTGGGCCCCACGGTATCGTTGACGGGCCTTTGATGTCTGGGAGGCTGCTTGTGGCTGATAACGGTGGCAGTGCCGAGCTCCTCGGGTCTCGTCCCGCCACGTGGACCTTCTCCTGACTCTGCGTCCCAACAGCTCCCGGCATGGGCTGTGGCTTAAGGGCGGCAGGTTGAGATCTGGTCTTCCAGCCGTTGTCAAACTTATGTCTGTCTCAGTGTGTAACCTGGTTTAGGGGGGCTACCGACCCCCAAATTCTTTCTGCTGGCGACTTTCTCCATACGTGGTAGTCCACGGGATGTTTCCTGGGTAAATACAAGATAGAGAGAGGCCAAGTAAATCTCCGTCGTGCTGTGGTCGGATGTGGGAGCAGCTTTCGTCCTGTGGGACAGCATTGATCAAAAAGAGAAGGCCCAAACAGGAGTTCTACAGAGTGCCTCTGATACATGGATTCATACATTTGCAAGCTTTTTTTATACAGACTTTTTGCAATATTCATCTTTTTACAGAGACTCTATTCTCCCTATTTGTAGAGACTTCTCTTGTCTCCTATCCTGCAAGAGGGAGAGACATCTTAAGTTTAGGTGGCTTAAAGAAGAGATGTAGCTGTTTCCCTCTTGGGAGGCTTATTTTAGTGGGTTAAAAAAGATGTTTTTAATCTGAGGAGTGAGACCAGCCTTGGGAACGTGTGACACATAAAATGGACTTTTTATAAAGCGTAGCCATGCCCTTCCCATCTTCTGCTTCTTTCAACATTTGCCCTTTGCCTCCTAAGCCTGAAAATGGAAGAATTTATTAATGGTTGTTTCCTCAGTGTTTGTGGCATTAGCCACATTTCTCAAGGGCGTTTCATGTGCTCTTTCCACTCTAACGGGATTGTCCATTGAGTTCAGCTCCAGCACGTTGGGGATCCATTTGCACAGATAGCTGATTAAGCTGAACCTTCCTCATCCGTAGGTAATCCCAAAATACGCAAATTGTTAGCGTGAGATTGGTTTTCTAACATTTTTGGGTTTATAATTAAGCGCTTTGTAGTTGTGCTCCCCCTCCACCTCCCTCCTCATTGGAGTCTTTAGCTGTGCTGACTCCAGCTCTCCCATTCCCTTTTTCATTCTTGATCGTCTTTTTTTTTTCTTTTCCCCTGGAGGTGGTTTTATGTCTGACTCTTTCTCTGGGTACCGCTTCAAAGCTGCGCGACTCGGAGTAGATTTTGGGCACAAAGAAAATTTGTGAAAACAGCTTCGCGCTGCTGCTCGGTTTTTCCTGGGTCTTGCTCGCCAAGATCGCAGCGGCCAATGCTGGTGCGAGCGTGGACGTAGCACTGGGGAAAAGGCACGTGTTTACTCTTGACTTATTTTTACCGCACCCGTCTTTTGGCAAAGGAGAGATTGGAGATGGGACAACTGAGGGGGCTTCGTTTGCAAATCGACAGCAAATCAGATGATTAGGCGGTGGTAAGCACGGAGGAGCTGAGCAGGAGCAGGGTGTTTGCTCGGGCAGCCGTGGCCCCGCGCAGACACCTCTACACCGTGTTCCTTTGGTGCTCTTTAGGTGGAAGATGCTGCTCTTGTGTGTTGGAAGAACAAGATCAAATTTCCATTTTGCTTCACAGCAGCAGACTAGTATGTTAGTCTGTGTTCGCTGGCTAGATTTATTCTGGCTAATGTTTGCCAGATTCTTCTATTACATATTAAAATAAGATCTTATGAGTGGGTTTTATTTTTGTGCGTGTTTCAAAAAACTAGGCCAGCCCTAACAAGCACATTTTCCTGTTTTTGTTTTTGCATTTTGTCATTTTACATATTGAAAAATGGAATGCAAAAAAAAAAAGCCTGCTGACATCAAAAAGAAATAAAGCTTTGCATTATTCTGCATAAGTGTTAAAATCTGACTGATAGTTTGTACATACAGACTTCGTTTTTTATGGTGTTTCCTTTCCCCACCCAAAGATCACAGATGCTACGATAAAAATTAATGCCCTTTTAGTAAATGCTTTTCTTTTCTGAACTTGGCCTAAAGAGGGTCACACAGTGCTTTTGTTACTAATAAATGCAGGAAGATTTAGGTAAAAATAATAGGCAGACATTAATTTGTCGGGGCAGGAACTTCTAAAAGAAAATGCAGAGGATTTTTTCTGTCCTTAAATCCAGCTATTTCAATATCATAAAGTTTTTATTTTAACCATCAGGAGAGTAGCGCTGTTTGAAGAATTCAGCTTTAAAAAATGTCTTTGTAAATTGAGATTTTAGGACTACCTATTTGGAGGACGTTCCGTATGATAAATGACCCTTATAAGACAAAAAAAAAAAGTAATTTTGCATGTCTGCTTCCTAGGATGTGTGATAATAATAAATGAACATTTTATATATCATTATATATATATCATGGCAGAACAAAAATCAGAAGATATATTATTCATTATTCCTGTTACTTTATATTTAAAAGGCAAAGGTTTTTGCTTCTTTGCCAAAACAACGGCTGCGGAATATATTTGTAATAATCCCTGCAAACATGAAGGGTGGAGAGATCTTCCAGGTCGTTAGCACTGGAGAAAATAGAGATGCCTTTAATTGTATTCATTTGAACATTAATACATTAATGCTGAGATTTAAGTACTGTTACTATTAAAAATTAAACTGGAGGGGCAGTGTGCAGATCATATGCTTTAGCGTAAGTTGTCAGGTGCAGTGTTTGCATATTTAGCCTGCCATTCCAGCACTAAAATGGATGTTTGAGACCGGATTTGGCTTTCTGAGGGACACTTTTTTTTACACCACCCCCCTGGTTTCATTTCTGGCAGTAGCATTTCTTGTCACAGATGAATTTGCACCACCTGAGCAGAAGTTGCACTGATTGCAATCAGAGGAGGGTAAGGAGCAACTTGTTTGCTGTCCTGAAGTCCTCTTGTTCTTCTCCCCGTCCTCTCCCCCACCATGTCCGCAGCTGTTTTGCAATATGCAGCCCCCTCCGAGCACCGCCTGCGGAACTGGAGTAGCTCTGGCATGTAGATTTCCCAGTGGGAGAACTTGTGTGGATGGTAATTTTAATGAGACCTGATTTAAGCAGTAGAATAGATCCATAAAACTAATACAAGCAGACTTTCAAGAGCTCTACTATTTGTCAGGGCAGTGAATTTTAGAGGTGCATCCATTGGCTTGGTAAAGAATATTATAATCTTGAAAACTTAACCTGTATTAATTCAGATTGTTTCTATGCAAAGTACTATTGAGAATTTTGCGTATCCAGGGCAGGCCAAATATAGACTTATTTATTTTTAAGGCTCAACTTTCGTCCAAAAATCGTGCTGGAACCACAGGACCTGAAAGCTGTGCTCTATATGAATGAATGCAGAGCCTGTACGAGTGCACACAGCTGTGCCTCTAAGCTGTGACAAACCCTTAGCTTTGCTTTTTTCCCCCCTTCATTTAAGGCCACCGCTTGGTCCATATGTATTTCAACCTCTCTCCCGTGTTGTCACACCTAGTTATATCTGGCAGTAACACGATTTTCTTCTGTCCTGCGGATACAGGCGTTACACCCATCCCAGAACCTGAATCCCACTTCAAGTAACACACTTGGTCTGTGGTTTTTATTTTTCATCCTGGTGCTTAGGAGTGTCTCTTGCTGTTGTTGGAAATTGTGTAGTTCTGCTTGGCCTTATTAAACTGTTTTCTTTCCCTCGCTCTCCTCCCCAGCCCCTTCCCTCGGTCCTATTTGCCCTTTTTTTTTTTTTTCCCCCCTCCCAACTAGCTTTTTTCACCGCAGCTATCTCAGATGGCAGTGAGAAAGAGAGCAGGTGGGGGAAACTGAGGGCAGGAGCTCGAGCTGGGAATGGGAAGAGCTGGAGCACGTCGGTAGAGGCTGGGGAGACCCAGCGAGCAGCAGAGAACAAGGGGGAAAGAGGGCAGAAGAGCACGGCAGAGGGAGAAATGGGGGAGAAAGCGAGGAGGGAGGGATGGAGGCAGAGGGTGAGGAGAGGGAGACCAGGGTTCCAGCGTGCAGGCTGAGCGGAGGGATGCTCTGCGCCACGGGAGGGGGACCCTGGTTTTCCCACCCCCTTCCCAGGCTCAGGCAAATGCACAAGTGCAGGCAGAAAGGAGGTGGCTCCTGCCAGAGCCAGCGGTAGCAGTGACATGCATTTAAACGGGGAAAAAGTTTATTTGCTTTTTCTCGCAGGATATGCTAAGTGATTTTGCAGTTTGAGTGGAGTGGCATTATTGCACTTAGCTCTGCATTTATTAAATAAATTTGTTCTCCAACTCAAGTGTTAAGTGTGTATTATGAAACCTCAGAGCCAATCTTAGTGGTTGCAGTGTGCAAATATTTTTAAAATTATGTAATTAAACAGGGCTTGGGCTGCAATGTCCACTGAGGTGATTTAGTAATTGAATGGTTTGATTAAATTTAGTGTTATTTTAGTTTATACAGAAAGGGCTGGTATCTGTTTCATAGATAGGGACATCTTGTGGGGCTGTCAGTGATGGTTCAGAGGTCCTTAGGAGGAATCTTTAGCACCCAATTAAATATTAACCAAGAAGATGTGACTCGTTCTTTCTCTGTCCCTGAAACTGTGTTTTGACATCTAAGGCTGATGATAAAAATTTGCTTGGCAGAATCACTTGCAATGCACTCTATTTATCACTAGATTATTTCTAAATTAATCATGCTAAAAATCTTCCCATTGTAATTGTGCTGGGGCTCAGTGCTGTATGATGTGTGTAAATAAAAAATGCCCTTTTAATTTCACATTAACTGTATCTAGCCGCTGTTGCAGCCAAACTGTATCTGTTTCGGTAGAATGTCATTTTAAAGGTATTGTGGTTACTGAGCAGCAGCTGTGATTGAAAAGTATGTAAACTAATCTTTAGTTGCTCGTGTCATTTTTATATTCTTATGTCAGAACACAAGAAGGCTGCTTTAAATTTGTCTTTCACTGTGTATTAATTTTCAAGTCTAATTTTTCTTGGGTTAAAGCTTATACTGCGTTCTCTACTACACATTACCATTCAGTGCCAAAGTAAATGGCTACTTGTGAAAAAGTACAGAATTAGTTCCTGCTTGATTACTGTAAAATACATATTTATTTTCATAGGGGGAGTTTTTATTAGCAGTGCATAAAGTACAATTATCCTGCATGGTGTCGGTGACTTAGAAGACGAAGTAATCAAGCACCATATATTTATTACTGTGAAGAGCAGTAAGTTTTAGAGCTGTGCATTGCTTTCCCAAAACCAAGAAGGAAGGTGCAAGGGGTTTTGGGTTTTTGTGTTTTCTTTTTTTTTTTTTACTTCTAGGCTTGTGCTGTGCGTTGTTCCTGCTCTTTTAAATGCAGACCATTTAAAATTAAATCCTCAGTTAATATGTCTGCATAAGAACTTCTTTGTCTCTTGATGCCCAACCATTGAAAATTAAATGTGGTTGCGGATAAGTATTTATTCATACCATACCTCACACCTGATCTTGTGTCAGTATGACATCATCTTTGCCACAAAGATTTCTAGTGGTTTAAAAATGTTCCGTTGTGAAATAAGTGGGAGAGGTAGAAAAGGGGCAAGGAAGGCAACAAAAATAAACTACTAGTGGGATTTGATGTTTTGCCAATTAAAAACAAAATAAAAAAAAAATCATCATATTCTGAGGTCCACATGCTGCCTTTGATCCGTACACAGGACTTCCATTTGTGCCGGTGGCCGTTCAGCCTGCGGAGGGAAGGCTGTATATGACTTAATTTGTATGTTGTGGGAAGTACATTTTCCTAGCATGTGGTCTAGCTTACTTGAAGAATCTGAAATGCGTTATAAATGTAAATGCTGTGTTTAAGTAAAACTTCATTATGTTTTGGTGGTTTCCAAAAATGCACAGGATTTGACCTTAAAGTGTTATTTCAAGGTGTTATGATGTATGAGCTAGACTTTGTAGTCTTCTAAATTAAATCTTTGAACATGTTATTATTGTATTTTGGCATCGGCAAGATGTAGTTCTCAGCTATTTTCTGTCACAGCCTTCATTTTTCTAACAAGAGTAACGAGACAGGGCCAGATTCTTCTGTAAGAGGCGTGCGCGGAATGGGGATTACCCTACGTTAGCCGTGGTGTAACTGAGGACGGGTCTGCCATTCGCGCCCAAGTCCAAGGTCACGACGACTCCTCGTCCGTGGCTCGCCATCAGGATGGAGCCCGTGCTCCCGCAGAAGCGCGGGCACAGCCGCCACCCACCGCCGCTCCCCTTGACTGTTGCAGAGCCCCACGTAGGATGTGGTGAAGGGTTTAGCATTTGGATCCAAATCTGGTTCATATATAAAAGGGGTTGTGTTTCTGTTTGGAAAATATGAGCCCCTTTTACGTAGCCCAGGTGTGGATTAGCTCTCTAAACCATTCGCCCATTCCTGTGTTTGTGGGAGACCTGTTTTCAATTCTTACAAAGAAGCCGTACAAGTCAAGCCATAGAAACAGCAGAAGCAATCCAAAAATGGATTTTAAAAAAAAAAATTAACAAAGTGTTTGTGATCTCAGGTTGGTAGTCTGGATGTAGGACCAGACATAACCACTATACATATGCTTATTTCCAAAGAAAATAGTTGCAAAACATTTCCACCTATGCCATGAGTGCTCGGGGCTTGTATTTCTTCTTCCCTATGTAACAACCATATGTTCATGCTATAGGAGGGCAAGAAGCGCTGCTGGCCGTGCGGCACCATCCATGCCATGGCGTGCATCCCCCCCAGGCAGCTCCCTGGCACGGAGAAGGTGCCAGCCAGCCAGACATGGCCATGGGTAGATGCAGGGTTTGGGCTGGGGTATGTTGTTGCAGAAAAGTCGATTAAGAATAAGAGCTCTGAGTCAGCACCCGGGGCCGTGGCCGTCGGTCGCCAAAGCGCTGGAGAGAGACCATCTTTGAAGTGTTGTTTTTGGTACCGGTTTCACATCGCACGCTCGCGGTATGAATCATGATGGTTACGCGGGTGATTTTCCCTCAAGAACGAAGCCAACCCCAAACAATTGTGGAGCCGCCCTTTTGGTCACTTCACATGGCTGTCTTTCTGTCTGTCCATCCCGGAGTGGTCTTCCACCACAGGCTTGGTGGCTGTGCAGCCAACGCGCATCGGAGGCTTGTCCTTCGTGCATGGCCAGGAGCATCCCATTCTCCTCCTCTTTCACGAGCAGGCCGGCTCCTGGATGGGGGTCAGCCTGAAATAATTGGTGCAAATATTCAAAATCCTAGATGGAAAAGACATGTAGAGTATCCCGCTTCCCCTCCGCGTAATTGCTTCCCTGCATCCCGAATAGGGCGATGCTTAGAAATGCATCCAACCTCGAGTTCAAAACGGATTGCTTACCCATGTTTCTTGAACAGCTAATTTTGCTGGCACATTATTATTCACCCTCTGCTATTTTCACACTGTGACACAAAACTAGAGAGAAGAAGAGATTGAAATTTTGACCGGTACGTTATCCTGATACCTGAGACGCTGTGTCGATATGAGAGTATCTTTACCACAAGGACTTTCTTGGTGGTTTTAGAGATCCCAGTGTGAATAAGTAGCAAAAGCAGAACTAATAGCTTAAGAAGCAAAAATATTTTTTTTCTTAAAGAAATTGATTAACATGCAAATATGTACTGTATGCATATTAAATATCATTTCAAAATGTGATGGGCAGGAAGCATAAGTGATGCCATTTGGTTTTGTGGCATCAGTGTGGGTTGATTAAGGGGGTGGGGATAAATTTTGGGGATTATTGATATAGCATGAATAGAGCCAGATGGTTGTATTACACATCTTTTGTGTTCTTGTTTGCTTCTTAAAGCAGTTGCAGAATTTTGCCCTGGGCAAAATTTACTCTTTGCTCGTATGTTCCCCTGTGAATTTACTTTTGACAAAGTACTTCACAAAGAGGGGAAATGCTGTGCTTTGTGCCCGCAAACTCATCTCTCCCCTTTGCGTTTGTGAAGCCAACAGCCCTCTACTTAAGAAATATTTTGTAACTTGTGAAATAAATTAGCAGTAAGTGCAAGTTCAGTGTGTGTGTTGTGTATTGCTACCCTTCAGTATGTGATATTGATTTACAGAGCGTGTTTTTTAAATTTTCATTGCAGTGTTTTGGAGAAGAAACTGTGGAAATGGCAACCAGTTTGTTTTAATGTGCTACTTATGTAGTATTCTTCCATTAAAGAAATGTTGTCTTAAAGATTAATGAGCTAACTTTTCCACTACTTTTTTTTTTTTAAAGTTTTGAGATTGTGGTGTACCTGATTCATGTGATCAAAAACACATACTTTGTGGTATTCAGGTTGAGTGGGAGAAGGTTGTGCTAGGTAGGTGGTTCTTCACTGGGTGTTTGTGACATTTGTTGGAACTGCTTATCACCAGAACCACCAAAATTTACATGTATTTGTTATTTCCCTTTGAAAGCAAATTTTTATTTCCCATAAAAAGATGAGTTTTTGTAAAGGCTTTGTAAGAAAGAATTTATGTCTTATTTGTGCCTCACACCAGTTTTCGTGGGTGTAACTCCATTGACTCAGCTGAGGTTGCTCCTCATTTACATCGCTGCAGGCCCCTGGATGACAAGGTCCCTTTACATCTAGCAATTATAGTGGAAACAGTCGTGCTTGTAAATAGGTTTTGTCCTCTGCCTTTGTCCCCGTGTGAAACGGCATGCTTGCAGAAGGCGAGCGGGCTCGCCCCTCTCGCAGCGGCAGGACTTTTATTGGGGACCCTGCGCCTGCATCCCCTCTCCGGGCAAAGCCAACCCCCTGTTTTGCCCAGGCTGCGAGCAGCAGCTTCGGGCCCTTTTTTTGGAACTGGTACTTGATGCGAAAATGGGGAACGAGCAGCTCTGACCCTACTGAAATCTCTGACTAGTTGCAAGTCTGAGGCTGAAGCAACTTACTCCTCATAATGATGCCATTGTGCTCATCCTATCTGATCAGTTCTTGAAATGTTTTAGTAAGTCTATCTTACAACATTATAAGAAGATAATCAGCTGCCTTAGAAGGTCCCCATCTGGAGTATAGAGTTCTTTTACTGAAAGATGTTTTGCCTTTCCGAGATAGCTCTCGCATTTCATCATCTGTTGTGCAGAGATGAAGTGCATATGAAAAGTCAGTGACTCTGAATCCATCTGTTGTTATTATTTTCCACTGATAATTGGCTTGAACAATGAAATGTCTGTGTCTGTAGCCTTTGAAACTGTACACCCTGTTTATTTTCTGGAGGTCTCGCTCCACTCTCACCCGCCCCCCTCCCCCCTTTTTTTTGTTTTGTTTTGTGGTTGGTTTTTTTTTGTTTCATTTTTTTCTCAAGCTCATAACTAGTGGAGCTTGCATGAAGATGACATCTTTGACTCTGTGCATCAGTATGTGTCACTCAGCATCTAAAGCTTGCCTGCCAATTTTTGTCAGGGTCCTATGTCTGTTCTGTGCAAGTATAGAGTAGGCTTACAGCAGGAAGGCTGGCAGATCCAGAGTTCACAGATATCTTACCTGAAATGTAGTATTTATTTCACTTTCTCTATTAAAATATTAATTTAGAGCCCAGTATCTAATACCTACGGAATTAGATACTACCTGTAATTGTATAATATATTCAGTTGCATCCAGTTTTGCACGATGCAGGGTATTAATATTGGATTCCACTAACAGCAGTTCCATTAGCTTGCTCAACCAGTATGAGATATATATGAGCAGGGAGGCATAACTACCAGCCAGAACTGCCAAAACAGTCATTAGAAGCTCCATTGGGATGGACAAAGGCTTTTACACAGTGATATACTGATTAAATTTTGTTCTATGGTTTATTTGCATCAAGGTTAGATCACTATCATCTATGTGAACCGTATTATCTGACACCTTATTTGGAAGGTCATTTCAATGTAAAAATGGTGAATGATACAGGGGCTCTAAAATGTCTTGCAGGATTCTTTCATGGAGGATTTTTATCCTGTTAGGCTTGACTAGCTCATGTTAGCGATTTTATTGTGCTTTGACGTGGTGAGTTTATCCGAGGAAAAGTAGAAACTCCCTCCATACTGTACGAGTGCTCAGTGGAACTGAACACGCTCGATCCGCATTAAAACTGTGAGTTATATCCGGTATCCTTTGAAATAATCTGTGACACATGCTTGAGAATCCAGTAAATATGTGTTGCATCTTTGAAAGCCCAAAGCTTCCCTGTGTCTGCCTGCATGTAAGTGCTCTTTCAGAATGAAATTTCGGTGCCGGACGCAGTCATGTCGTCCATGCTACGCTGTAGTCTGGAGCACAAGAGAGTAAGGCAGAGGAGTATAATCATATTTGTGTTTCAATAGCAATCATTTAATACTGCAAGTTATTAAAAAATAATTAAATTACCAAAACCAACATGTAGCTAGGACTTACAATAAGAGGTCAATGTGATTTGACTCCTTAAGTTAGGAAGGGACACTGGTGAATTCCAATTGCTTTAAAATTGTGTTGCTTCGTTCTATTTCTGGAATGGAAGGATAAACGAGACTGAAAAATAATTTATTTTTCTAGAAGCAAGAGTAAATCACAGTATATAATTACGTATATTCAATTATAATAATAAATGCTTAGAGGTGCTTGGTGGTTATCAGAGTCTCTAATTTAGTTGGTTTTTGAAGTAAATATAGTTTGGAGGGGTAGTTTTATGACAGTAGTATTTAGAAAATAATGTTTTTAAGGGAAACTTCAGAAATTTCTTCCTTTTCCCCAAATAAACTAGTAAATAGGTGCGCATTATGCAGTGATTCAGAACCGCTAAAATAGGTGTGGGTGTGGAATGTCTTCTATGTAGTAAACAAAACAGGGACAGTAAAAGCAAATTCAGATTTAATCTGTCAACTCAACCAAAAGTCTCTGTATTAATTTAAAATCCTCGTTAAGAAAAGACTGGGCCAGGAACGTATTGGATTTCAGCACAGTTAATGAAAATGAATTTTACAGGTGGTGTTTGGTTGTGTTTCTTCTGCTCTGGCAAGATGGGTGGCTGAGCCAAAGCGGGCATAGCACACGATTCAGCTCTTTGCCAGAGCAATGCTTAGATTAGAAATGAACGTTTGGCGTTGAGTTGTTGGTGCTGTTGTTATTTACTATTATAAGAGCAAAGCGTTTAGCGCTATGATTCGATTTGATTTTGTAGCTCCTATCCCCTTAAACAAGCTGTGTAGCTTGTCAGAGATCAGGACAGGTAGAATGCACAGCAGGCGTCTGATTTGAGCCAGTTACTCATTTGCTGAGTGTTTGTGTTTATGCAAAGGGGCCTCTTCCTGCATATTTAATCTACAGTAAGGCAGTGGCTTTTGTTGTGTTTAGACCACATACCTTCAGTCCTTCCTTACACTGCAGCCAGTGTTGAAGCACAGAAAGGCTGGATAGTCAAAAGTGCTTTAGTGTTTTCAAACTCTCAACTTTCTGCAGTTGGTTGGGAATTACTGTACAGCTCTAAGCCTTTTTCTGCCTCATTAATGGGTAAGTTTGCACTCGGGTTGAATAAGATACTTTTGTTTCTGTTCCATTTTATAAATGCACAAAATGTTTGGTTGGTTGGTTTGTTTTTACTCGTCCAAACTTCCTTAAGCAAACCTGGTCCGCTGAGGGAGTTTGTTGCAGGGAATTAGATCAAGAATACAGGTGTTTCTGGAATATACTTCTGAATAAAGTACTAAATGCGTATTGCAATAGACAGGTATTTGCGGGGGGGCGGGGGGGGGGGGGAATGAGTTCGGTGTTATTATTCTTTGTACTAACAAATCCTGTTTTGTAACTATCCTGAAGATAATGCTTCCATTGTTAGCTAAAAGCTTTCAAACAGTGTGCAACGCAGAACTGCAAAAGCAGCAGCAAAAAAAAAAAAAAAGGGAGGAGGGGGGAAAAAAAAAAACAACCCACCAACCCTCTGGTCTTTATTGTTTCCTTCGCAAGGGTCCTCACTAGAATGTCTGCGCTGTAATAGGAAGGTTTTTCTTATGTGGAAATTGAATCGTCTCTTCATTGATATTAATAGCACACTAGAGATGTTAGCCATGATGCAGAGTACCAGAACTGTAGAGTAAGGAAACCTGATATTGCAGGGGGAAAAAATGACAGTCTTATTGCTCCTCAGTGTGGGAGACATCCCTCCCTGAGAGCAGAGTTTGCATAATGGCATCCTGGCTTAACTATTTACTTATAGGTATTTTAATCTCGGGCTCTTTCTTCTAGTATAGGCGTAATTACTGTCGCTCGCTCTTGCACTTATTAACTGCGCAGCTCGGTTTCTGATTCAGCCTGGACAAATTAGTTTTAAAAATGACTTTCGAGAAAATCCACGCGGTGTGCCTGCACAATGTATGTATCCTGTGTGTGTAATGTAGGCTGTATCAGGAGAACGTCAGAGTCCGACGAGGGGGAACTGGTATCAAAAATTAAAGAAAAGATGACAAAGGGCACGTCTTCAAAGCAGGCAGTTGTGGTACAGACAGCGTTTGGAGAAATGTGGAAAATGTGCAGCGAGGCCAGAAGTAGTAGTTTTGGTTACCAATTAACTATTTCCTTCGTTTGAGTAACTCCTCTCAAACAGAAGAGTGTGCTGTTCCACCACATGTTGGAAAGTGTGAGAATCTGAATAAAATTTCACCAACCTTATTAAAATATGTAGGGACTTTGGTCTTGGGTACAAATCAGCCTACAGACTCAGAGGCATTTATTAACAATAAGACTGCTGAGGGTTTTTAATAACAAAATTACAAATACCGTATCTAATTGTAAGTGTATTACTTTTATGCACCGGTTAAAAAAAAAAAGGGGGGAAAAAAAACTTTTTATGAGGAAAAGTACCTCAGTCAAAGCACCTTGTGTGATTAGTGCTATTGTATTCTTAAATTTTGATTGATAGAGATAATAGTTTTCACTTAAAAATACAGACAGGTACTTTAACTTTCCATGACAATAGCTATTTGCATTTCTTTTATCTTTTTGTTTAACATTTGTGGGGGTTGGGACGGATTTGATTATTAACTCTTATTGCACACCGAGGTAAATGCTAAAACAAAGCTTTTGTTCAAGCTTCAAAGGTAAAACAGCAAATATTGTTTTTAGGCTTCAATATTTAAAGGCTGTTAAAGGATACCTCGGAAATATTTTCACATGACCGTGACCAAGAGTACCGCTCGCCTGTCAGGTAAGAGCCAGGAGTCCCGGCCGCCGCCGCCGCCGCCGCTGCCCCCGCTGAGGGGAGGCGGGCGGGCGGGCTCGGCGGGCGGCGGCGGCGGGGGGGGGCTGGCGCGGCCTGGGCGCCCGCGGCGGGGGCCGCCTGGAGCCGAGGTGGCGGTGAAGCGGGCGGGAAGAGCGGCGCGGGTCGCGGCGCTGGCGGGGCGGTGGTGTGTGTGGAAGTGGTGTGGGGGGGGTGTCTGTGTGTGGAACGGTGCGTGCGAGGGGGTGTGTGTGTGTGTGGAATGGGGGGTGTGCGAGGGGGTGTGCGTGTGGAATGGGGGGGGTGGGGGGGTGTGCGTGTGGAAACGGACGTTCGCGAGTTGAGGGGGAACCGGCGGGCTCCCCGCGGGACCCTGGCTGTGCCGGGCGGACCCGCCGCGAGTCCGGAGAAGTAGCCGGTGCGGGGCGGTGGGGCTGGCCCGGCGGCCATCCCGGCGGCCCCGCACCTGCAGCCCTCGCTCCAGGGTGCTGGGGGAGCGGGGGACGGGGGGGTGCTCCTCCCGCGACTTGGGTTCGGGGAGGCCAAGTTTCCCGAGGAGAGGTGCGGCGCAGGCATAAAGCGGTTAAGGCTGGCGCTGAGGCAGGGAGCGTCGTTTTAGGGAAGGGGGAAGAGGTGGCGAGCGCCAAACAGGCGGCAGCGTTTGATCTCCTGGCTCTCAGCGTCAGAGAGATGGCCTCTCATCGTCTGATGGGGCATTTGACAGGTCTGATACTTTCTGGGAACGCGTGATGGTCTTTACGTCTGGTGAATTCAATGAGGGCCAGCTCTGTTATGCAAAGTGACTCGTGTGAGGCAAATAACCAATCCATCATTAAAAGATGCAGGTCTTGGAGTCGCGGTTCAAATTCCGTATTGGAAGCGAGCTGTTCTTAACTTGTCTATTAACTGTACCCATATTTCCTATAAGAGCTATTAAAAAGCGGGGGAGGAATGGATTGTGATTAGTTTCGTAGCGTTGGCGCACATCGAGTGATTCTTTTCCAAGGTTACGGTGGACTTGAAAGGTAATATTATTTTGAAACGGAGAGTGTGCCGTGCGTAGCTTTGTCCTCGTGCTGTTGTTTAGTTTTATTTTATATTTCTGTTTAGAATAAATAATAAGCACCAGCCAGAGATTCTGAACAGCCTGCTAATGACTGAAAATGAAAATACAGTATGATTTGTTACCTCCTTCCACCGAGAAGCAGCAAGGTAGCGAGCATTAATATCCCTGTGTTTTGGCCTGTACCAAATCCATTTCCCCCTCTTCAAAGCGAGGTGGAAGAAGTGCACTTGGTCCCTCGCAGTTTTACTGTTCACCTGCATTTCACTTTCTGAGGAGGTGATAATGACTCCTGGTATAGAAAAATCTCCTCTACCGTGCCTCCTGAGATTTAATATACGCTGCACGATAAAAAGTAGCCACCTTGATAATGGTCAGAAAAAATATTTCTCCCTCAGATTACTTAAGATATTTAGTTTAATAGATTTTTTTGGGTTGCTGGATACCTCTTTAAAAATAAGATAAAATAGGTACAACAAAACTGAACAGACAGTTACTGACCATCCTCAAAGCAATTCTACATATGATTTGTGTGTATTAGTGCAAGTAACCCAACTGAGTGCACCGGGTGAGAAGAGTAACCTGTGTGCAGGATTGGGCCCACAAGCCTGCCTGATACCAGATGTTGCTCTTCATGATCAGTGTACATCCTGTATTTTTGGGATTAGCCAAATACCAAATGAAAAACTTTTTTTTTTTTTTTTTTTTGGTCCCCCCCCCCCCCCCCCCTTACAAATGTACAGTTGGCAAAATCATTGACTGCATCTTTTCCCGCACAGGACAAGAAAATAATAATTATGAGAATAATAGGACATATTTCAGCCTGTATGCAGTTGAATGTGACTCAGGGAGTTTTGAAGGGAAGGAAACAGCTGTATTAGCTGGTTATGGTTCACTTTGTTTAGAAGAAATTACTGCACAGAAATGCTTATTTTGATGATCAAGTTTGATATTTTAAAGCTTTCAGGAAGTCTTGTAGTAAATATTTTAATCAGACACATTGAATATATTTCAGCTGGTCTTACATAAGAAAAATGAATAGAAATCAAATTTCAGAGAATTTTTTCTTGTGCTATTGTGTGTGTGCATGTGCGCTTTTTTTTTTTGTTGTTGTTAATAAAAAGTGTGCTTTCTAGGTAGTGAAGGGGAGATACCTTTGCTACTTTAGGTTCCTGATAATGAATTGTGGGCTTCGCAAGGCTGGGACACTGGCAAAAAAAATGTATGCCCATAATTCTAAGCAGGGGTGCAGCTCAACTGGTGTTCTACTTTCCTGTGTAAAATTACTTACAGCCAGTTTGTGTGGGATCTGGGTCTTTGTTAACCTATTTTTGGCTATACCCAAAGCTCTTCTCATTTAGATTTTAGTAAAAATGTTACTGTTTTAAGTAGATTTTCATTCTGCAATGCTCTCTATTTCTGCACAGTCTTTATATTATTAGTTAAATTTGGCTTTGCAGTAATCACTTGGAGATAGGGCTCCACCCTGCAGCCTCCCCGAAATGACCTCCCTGCCCTGAAGGAGGAGACCGCTAAGTCGAATAAGTGTTGTGGGATGAAAAGAGTTACAAGGTCCAGCCCGACAGCAGGTATAATGGCAAAGCCTCTGATATTCTTGTCTGGGCCCTTGGTACCAGGTGAATAGGTGGGACCCGATCCTGAGCAATAAGGGGACTTTTCTCTTAAAGTCAACTGAAAAGGGTATGGCACTGGCTCAGGTCATGATCTTTTTAAGATTATTCCCACTTGTCTTTCCAAAATCCTGCTGAAAACAGCTATTTTTTAAAAGCATCTTTGTATCCAAGGTTTTCAAAATGTGTTTCAAAAGCATTTACCCATCTTGCTGGTGAGTAAACTGAGGCAGTCGGCGAACAAACCTCATGTTTTCAGGAGGATCTGGTAAAATCTGAGCAGGGCACGTAGTTTTGCACGGACCGTTCCCCGTGTGGGATGCCAGTTGAGCTGAGGGGACATAGGTGCTTGGAGATCTTCCCTCCACTCATGAGACAGTAGGACCACTGCTGCTCGCAAAGTGGATTTTTGTTTGTGGTTTGGTTTTCTATTTTAATCATCTCCTTGGGGGGAAAACATGAGTGAAGTGTCTTGCTTTGGTAGGATGGGATTTTTTCTTTGTTTGCTCCACATGCACACTTAGAGTGTTGATGGTACTTTGTGTTTATCTTAAAGACAGCATGATGGAAGGAATGTGTGTTGCCTACATCAATTCTCTCACCCATATAAACATTTTCAGGAGGAAAGTCTGTATTTGTGTTTCTACGTTTTGAGATACTTGACTTTTAGACTATTAATGAGAAATTTTCACAGGTGGGAACAGCTGTCTCTGCTGCTCATTTTAACTTCAGTGGTATATTATCCAAATTTTTGAAAGCCAGGTAGCATGTAGCAAGACTTAAATAACCAGAAATGAAAGCAGTCCAGATTTCAGTCAGGGAGTTATTTGTGAGAAGAGCTGAAATCCTCCTCAGCCCTTACTTCACTTGTGTTGCTCTCAGTAGCAGCGTTGGTCTCCCACCAGCTAATGGTGGGCCAGTGTTACTGGGTTTCCTTGGAGCGTGTTCAGTTCATATATGACAAATGTGTTTAGAAAATGTTACCTGCCTTTTACGGCACTGCCAAAAGAGGTATTGTGTGCACATTTTATGCAAACCTGTAATTTTCAGCAGTTTCCTTAAAAAGTACATTTTAAGATGGTTCATTCGCTATCATGAAGACTCAGGGTAGAAATGAAGTCTGCTTGCAAAATACTGCCAAAATAAGGATCTGACTGCCAAATACCCAGAAAATTTGTAAACCAGATAAATATGAAGAGAGGTTTAAAGTGTCAAATCCAAGATAACCCCTGCAGCAAAGCAGGATAAAAGCCTTTATTGTTGCTAATCTAAGAGCACATCGTATGTCAAAGGTCATGTATTTTACATAAAAGATGTATTGTTTTACATACTCTCAGGAAGGTGAGACCTGACCTATTATGATGGAGTAGTGTTATGTCCTTTGCAGTGCAGAAATCAGGAGTGCCTTATACATGTACTCCAGCAAAGTACATAGGGCTTCTTATACCGCAAACATGTACAAATTTTGGCCCCTCATCTTCCGGTACCACATTACAAGAACTGAAAAGCTTCTCACTCAAAACATAAAAAACAAAATAAAAATGAAATAAAATGAAATGCCAATGAGCAACAGATAAAACCAATACTCATTTCATCTCGAGGTAACCTTTTTTTTCTGGCTAAAAATAATTGGGTTTCAATGGTAAAGAAGTAATGCCTCATTCTCATTGTGAAAATATTTTTCCTTCCAAAATAAATGGCAAATGAGTACATTTTCCTTTGAAAGACCTTAATGAAGATTCTGATTTTTCCCAGAGGTTGGTATTTTACTGCTTCAGTAGAAAGCTTCACCTACTGATGTAAATAGCATAACTTACCGTTTGATGAGTTTCACAAACACCCCCAAAACTCCACATCACTGTGTGAATTTTATGAAACGGAGTTTCACGTAGCTCTGTCTTACACATCCACGTGTCACTGACTTTCCGTTTCGTATGATGTCATCTGTGTCACCCAATTATTGCGTATTTCTTTCTGTCTTTATTACATATTATTCTGCACCCCTGCAGCAGATGATCAACGTTTCAGTGAAATTATGTTATAATTTTACTCTGTTAAGGTGTTTGGTCAATTGATGTGGAATTAATTCCGAATGCTGTTAGTGGTTTGAGTTAGTAACTTGATCTAAATTAATAAACAAATGTTTTTCTTTTCTCTTGTACCATATGTTGATCCCAATTACATGAACAGAAAGTGGCAGATTGTCATGTTTCTTAAAAGATTACATACTCTTTTGCATAAGAGAGAGTATACAAGATGCAGTAATATACAGGGTAAAAAAACCCTACATGTGCTGTTTTTCTCCCTCCTACTTTTTATAAAGATACACTTTAATTATTTCTCTTTTTAATACCCACTGCTTGTACCACCTTGGCATACTTGGTGTGTTCTTGGTAGTGCTTAACGAGAAGATATCCCAAGACAGTAAACAACTTTTTGAATTAGGAAGATGCAGCTAGTTTTAAATCTCGTCTAGGACTGTGTCTCTATGGAAAACGATGAGAAAAAAGAAAGGATCCAGAAGCTAAAATAGCAGTGGTTACAAATGGTCTTAAAATGCCTTAAGTAAGGAGAACCCATTCAGACAATAGTCAGATTTCTGAAACAAAGGACTGAACTCATCTATTATTCAAACTGAATATAGATTGATAGACATCAAGATTAAGAAAGTTTATGCTAGAGAACAAAGATGTCTCATCTCCATGTTTCTCCCCCCCCCCCCCCCCCTTTTTTTTTCTCCCAAAGACCAAGTTCTTCGTGCTAAACTGAAGAGCCTCACACTGGCTGGTACTGATAAGCAGCAGTCCTGTGACTTGATTGTTTTTATTAACTCTCTCTGAAAGTCATTCACCATTAAACACGATTAGATTCATTTGTTGCTTTATTTATGTTTGTATGTGCAAATGTGGTGCCAATGAAAATGCTTGGGATGTTGTTGCTGACGCTGACCCAGCAGTCACGTGTGTTACCTTCTTTCTCTGCAGGGTAAGAAGAGTGACCTTTTTGGGTGGCTGTAACTGAAGATTGCTTTACAGGAGCAACTGAAGAAGGTAAATACAGATACTGTTTTGCACACAGTTTCTGAAGCATGTCTGAAGGAAGGATCTGATCCTGCAGACCCCAGGAGTGTGCCTTAGTTGCACAAGTAAAGGCTCTTCTGGCAATATGGATAAAGATTGCAGCGTTGGGCTTGGAGCTAAGCTTTTGGAGCCACCGCTGTGCCTTAAACCCTCCTTTTCCCTGAGAAGCCAATGGTTTAGGTGTCCAGTTGCATTTTAGGAGCAAGGCCACAAAGATGCACTTTCTCGCTTTCAGCCATGTTCCGAGAAGGCTGTTTGGTAACTGGACAGAGCCTGTGTGCGAATGGGAAGACCCTGCTCTGGCTGGTCTTAGTGGCCACATGGCCAAGTCCATGGCCCAGCATCCATGGGTGCTGGGCTGGGAGCTGCAGCGGCACAGCCCCGTGGTGAGGTCACCTTACTGGGGCAAATCCTTGGGGAATGGTCAAGTCAGCTTCAGCGCTGCTTTGTCCCAGGCTGAGACACTCCTGGATTTACAGCAGCGTGTCGAGCAGAGCAGGAGAGCAGAATTTAGCTGTTAATTTGATTGCTTATTATCACTGCAAAAATTAAAACACATGCTTTTTAGTCTTTTGGAGCGTAGTGAAAAGGAAAGAAATATCACTCTCTGCAAAATGATTTTTATTTAAAGCAACATGAAAGTCCCGTGCTTCTAAATTAACTCCTTGCCTCTCTTCTGGTCCAAAGTTTCAACTTTGAAAGGAATATTAACATCACAAAAGTGATGATTCACAAAATTAACTTGCAGAAGAGAAGAGTAACGCAGATCAGTGTTTGGTACTGAAGGGTGTCATCTGACTGAGGTTCATATGGCTGCTTTATAATCACCTTCTTTCAGAAATTAATAGTCGGTTAAGCACCATAGCAACAAGCAACACTGATGTAAGCGTTGAGCAGTGGCTGCTGTTCGCTGTGATGTCAGTGCTCGTTAGTGCTGTTCTCTTGACCTTGTTTGAATATAAAATGGTGATTTCATTTTAAACTTAGAATTTTACAGAATGACTAAATGCATCGGAGTGAATTAGAGCTATTTTTATTTTTAATTTTATTAAAATGTACTTCAAGGGGAAAAAAAATGTCCCTGTTCTCTTCTGTTTAAAATTAAAATAGATCTGAGGACGATGTGGGGTTTTTTTCAGTTCTTTGTTGCCAAAAATATCTGTTTAGTGAGGATGAAATTCATGAAGTTCAAGTGAATATTGCAGTCCTTGACCATGCCAGTGGTGTGTGTCAACTGTATGATATATGCCTCTCCAAGATTTGAATATTACTGGTTTTTTTATGATGGAGCCCATGAGGTGTTGGATGCATTTCAGCTACTGAAAAAGAAGCAGATCCTGCCGTTTAAGAAGGTGGTGGTTCCTTGCCCTGCAGTGGTGTTCCCCCTTTGAGATTTTGTGAAGAAGGGAAAAATTTTAAGTCCCAGGTGCATCAGGGGGCCTCAGAATGAATGGGATTCCTGTGGAGGCACGAATCATGCGTGGCTATAATGCTATGTGACCCAGGAAAATTAAGAATTTTGGTTGTGATAAATGCAAAACGCTACCTCTAGACTCACCTGAAGTTTGTAGGCCATGTCTCCAAAAGCAGATATATTTTGTATTGCTACCGTCAGGGCACGATGCATGCCAGACATACCCTCTGGCACGCATCCTTCAACAGTAAGCAGTTTGGGTGATTCGTAGAGTATGTAACTGGAAAAGGCCATCAGATTTTTCAGTCTGATCTCCTGAGTATCATAGGTTATTGAGTCTCACCCCGCACCCCTGGGCAGAGCTGGTAAGTAGGGTTCAGCCAAACTCTGTCTCCTGGAAGCTGATCCAGGCTCAGTGGGAAGACCCTGAGGACTGGAGAACCATGGATCAGCTACGGTGTATGCAAGCGGGAAGCATGTTCAAGCATGTTTTTTCAAACTGCACAGCAAAATTCATGACTTGATGAAAAATAAGTTGTTCAATGTGTCCTTTAATGTTAGGACTTGTTTCTCTGAGAAGGTTCGGCTCTGTCCTGCTTCCGCTGCAGCTGAGGGGTGCCATTTTCAACGAAAACCTATTTGCTGCCAGATCGGTCCATAATCTTGCAACATATTTCATAAAATAAAGCCATAATGAATGATATGTGTTCCAAGAAACTGGATGTCAAATTTCAACTGGGTGAGAATTGAAACTGCCGAGATAATAAACCATGAGAATGGGAGATAGTAATGGAAGTAGTGATAGAGTCCTAATTAGAGCAGTGCCACTGAAACAGGGAAGGTTAAGGGTTTGGTTGATTGAGTTTGAGCTCAATTGCTTGATAGCTTAATTTCAGGTGAAATCCCATCTTCTGAGTTAGCAGTTAAGCTGCTCAGTGCAGTTACAGAGCAGGACTCTGTACTCCTTGAGGAGCGGCCGCGTGGCCCCGGGCGTCCCAGCACTGCATGCGAGCCTGGCCTCAGGCATGCGGAGTGGGATGCAGGACAGAGCTGGTAAAATAGATTTTTATACTGCGTGTTTTGTTTGCTTTCTTTTTTTCTGTGAGCTCCAAAGAGCCCTGAACAGAGGCGCAAACAACAGAATAGATACACCGAGGAGCTTTGATGGTTAAACCTTCAGAATTAAGATGTTTACATTCTCCTTTATTTAGCGCTGTTAGGCATAATGCCTACTTATATGCCAGTTTTTCCTCAAAGTAAGAATTTGAATTGAAATGTTTGATTTGGGGAGAAGGAAGGGGAAATGTGTTTTTACAGAATTATGGACAACAGTGTTAGTTTTCCAGGAGCAGTCATTTGTTTAAATGTATGTAAAAGCATTTTCAATAATCAAACACTATTCAGTGAGCATTGTAAATCAGGGATAGCTTGCATGCTGAAAAATTGAAAAGTACAAAACATGCTACTAAAGTTGTACATTATTGATAACAAAAGACACATGCAGACTTTTAAGATAGCAAAGATAGAATCCTTTAGAAAACCTTTAACAGGGGGAAAAAATCAACACAAAGGATTTAGCAAAGTTGCATTTAGTTTAAAATTTCAAATCTTAATGCTTGTCAGAGTTAAATGCTGATTAAATATTGATAATAAACCAGAAGCTGCCTGCTGTAACTCAGAACCAAATGAGATGATCAACAGATAAATCTGTGGGTTTGAGCTTTAACTTTTTCATATATGTGTATTTTCTCCTCCCTTCCCTTCAAGCCAGGAGAAAGGTCAGAAGGACTTTTTTTCCTAAGCTGAATACAAAAAAAATGGATTGTGCAGTTTGTCTATGTGGAAAATGAAGTGGTTCTGGGACACAGAAAATCATTTTTTTCCCAATAGTCCCACCACTTTGTTTCATCAGGAAGAGACCTAACTCTCAAACTGGGCTGGCATGTTGCTGTGTCACAGCTTCGCTGGCCATAGCAGGAAGAGCTCCAGGCACAAGTCGAAGCCCTGAAACAAACTTTTTCAGAGAAGTTTCTGTTTATGAAGAGCTCAACATTGTGTGCAGCTTCTCCCCAGTGCTCTTCCTTGCTAGTGACTTTCCAGAAGATGTGCTGGTGACGTCCTTACTCCTCTTTTTTGTACCGGCTGGGTGGCAGTGATGCTTGCACGTCAGGCGGTGGGAAGTTAGTAGGGTGATGTTTCCCTTACTGAGTTTGACACCTTGACTTCTCTTGCTTTTGACCTAATGGTCTTAAAGCATATTACAGAGCAGAAATAGCTATCATTCCTAGAAGATGCAGTGTGTGGCTATTTCTGAATGTGGGTCCTGTGACTTGGGTGCATTCATAAGAAAGTCTGTAATGCAGCAGACAACCTGATTCTTGGACATTTTCTCCAGTGTTTTCTCTGCCACAGGCCCAAACTATAGAGCTGTACGGGAAGCATTTTGCATGAGTGCTTGTATCACCCCCAGCAGGAAATAGGGGTCTGGGAGACCCCCACTGATTCCTGCTGCTCACTTGCTGGTGGGGTGGTAGTCATGTAGCTGGAGCGATTAGCGTCTGTCAGGCCACGTCTAAGACTGGATTTATTTACTTTTGGATTGTTGGGAGAGGTTCTAATATCCTACTTGTTAAGACCTTTTGAGTTACTCAAATTGAAAGGTATAGCGCGGCGCAAAGCGTTTCTGTAATCTGTAGTAATAGAAATGACAATATTACCTGCATGTTCGGGGGTAAACCCTAAAAAGGTTGTGCGTGGGCCTTTGGAAACACAAACTGCTTGAAGACCTTACCTACTTGAATGAAAAGTTTAGTCCGGAGATGGGTGAAACTGTGACTTTTCTGAAGCAATTGGGTCAAGAAGATGTAGAGAATAGATTAAGACATTTTGGAATAATTTAAAAAGTATCTGAGCAAATCTCATTAACATGGACCACTAGCATGCTGTATTGAAGACTTCAAAGATCTGTCAGAGGAGTTCTTTCTGCGCTATTGTCTGCCAGCATTAGCAATCTCAAGAGAACATGTTTCTTTTGTTTGCTTTTGGCCCATTTAGCTTTTCTTCTTTTTTTTTCTTCTTCTTAATGTTCCCTAATATATTATAAATCTTCAAGTGGCTTGGTAGAAAAATATGTTTCTCAGCTTTAAGATAATCAGTAGCAGGTTTTGATCCTCTTATCTGACGCTTTTGGACCAGATCCTTCTGGTCTTCATGCAGACTGCTAAAGTGAGCAAGATTTGGCCAGTATTTTGCATAATCCTGCAGTGTTTCTTCCATTAGCTTAGGTAGATGCTCAATACGATCTTCAGTAAAATGCAAGTGCTGATTTGTATTACTTAATGTGCGTTCAAAGTACCATCATCCTTTTCGAATCTGTAAAGAACATGAAGCACAAGGCTGAGTGGGTCATGTGCACCTCTAGGGTTGGAAACCACGAACCTAATCTATACCCACAGATCAAACACAGTTGCATATATTGAAAATGGCCCAACATGTGAAGGTTGTAACTGCAGATTAAGCAGCCATAAAGGGTGCACTGCTGTTCAGCAGTTGCTAAGAAGTGCTGTGAGGTCCATTAAGCTGTCGTCAGAGGAGGCCCAACCTTTCTCATCTAATGAGTTTCATGCAAAAATGGCCATCTTGGCAAGTGCCATCATGGAGCTTAGGGTCGCAGCATCCCTGCCACTGGCAGGTGTTTGAATTCTTCCCACTACCCTTCTGTGTACGAGGAAATTTAAGCCATGTGCATCCCAAGAGGGAGACACGACATCCTGTGCTAGGCACTGATGTGTCTGCAAGGGATTTGTTGTTGTTGTTGTTGCAGTGATGGGCTGTGTTGTTGAAGCTTGTTGGACTCATCAGCCTGAGCAATTTGGGAAAGGGTGCTGTAAAAGTTGTGTTCAGAAAGCTGGAGCCTGTTCTTGTGTCATCAGTGGTCCATGAGCAGCCTCTCAACTCTCATATTGATTGAAGCTTTGCTATGGACGTGGTCAACAGTTACATCGCTGTGTTCATCTTTATCCTTGGCCTAACTACAGATACACCAAGGGAACAGCTCATAATACACCATGCAATGCAGACTATGCAATTTCCAGCCTGGTTCTTCAAGACCAAGCTGGATAATATGTCAGGACATGCTGCATTTTATCATAGCTTGGGCGAGGAAAGGATTGGGAATGGCGTAGGTAGGAACAGCACCCGTCCTCATTACTCTGGAACCCAGGCATGGGCTGCAGGTCAGATAGCCTGAATTCATGCGTAGTTTCAAACACAAAAACGAAGGTGATAGAAAGATCCCGTTTCATGGTTGCCTTCTGAAGCAGGCAAATGACTTAACTCTGAATTCAGAGTTGTGCCCTTGTGCAAGTTATGCTGCTGGGCCAGTGGACCCAACGGTCGTTGCAACTTGGTAGCACTGACCGGGTTTAATACACGGCACTGCTGTCTGTTAGCATCTCACAGCCGTGCCTGCTTCTCGACACAAGGGCAAGAACCACTTGTAGATTTGCAGGCTTGAAACCTGCCTTCAGAAAACTCGTGTCGCAAAGATGGTGCACTCTCCTGTGTTACAAAATCTGGAGATGTAAGAAAATTACACCAGAAATAGATTCACATTGCATATTTCATCTTTTATTCGGTCATCTCTTAGGTCATTGCCTGTTGCCTTCTACCACACCAGAAGTATATCTTCTGGCATACTTAAGTTACTGTCCTACAGCGGTAGCAACCATATTTTACAGTGGCAGTGTTACAAGACCAGTGATGTCAGTGGGCATTACAGGAGGCCACCCTTTTTATTTGGTAGCTCGTACTAAAGCCAAGGCATTTAAAAAAAAAAAGTTTTTGGCCCTGGTTGCCTGCCCATATTTCTCATTGCAACATATGAAAGCATTTTTCAGTGCTGCTAATGGCAGGAACTTCAGACGCCACCTCCAAGATGTTTAATTGCTAAGTGTTTCTCCCAGTGCAATCTGTGAATTTTAATTTGGGGCTCTCCCACCTCTGCTGGCCGTATACTTTTCAGTGTGTTTTGTGTAATACTGCTTAATTGCTCAAAAGGGTCATTTCTGAATCTGAGCTCACTGTTTATTTTTTTAGTAGAGTAGCACAAACATTTGGACATTTGTAACTAAGACTCTGACGTCATTTCCATTGCAAACCGTTAATATCTGTAGTTTATAATACGGCTTTTCAAAATAGATTTTTGTTGAAATATGATCTCTTTCTATTTTGTTTTTAAAAAAAGTAGAATTGTTACCCCTTTTAAACAACAAAAAAAAGATAAATTAGCATCTCTTGAGTAATAGGTCTACTGTTATTCTTCTGTCATACCCTTTTCGTTATTTTTGATAGCCCCTGTGTTTATCCATATTAGTTGTAATATAAGTGTTTCATTTAATCTTCTGACATGTTAAGCGTTAGTGGATCCCACTGATGGAAGGAAATGTCTGTGGAAGGGCACAGCATTTCCTGCTACTGGGGCACTTCCACCAATGGAACAGTGGTACGCAGTTGTGATATTAGTAACTGTCTGTAAAGATCTTAGAAATAGAAAGTGCTACATTTAAAAGCCAACAACAGCATAAATCAATAATATAGGCAATGAGACCACTTCCTTTTTGGGGAGGAGGGGGATTTTTTGAACCCCTTTTTAACTGGAAACATGTCATGTAGTTATTTTTATAGTTTCTGTTTGCTTTGTTGCTGTCATCCTTCTCTGTTTAAATTTTATTCCAGTAATGGGAAAAGATAATTTTTATTGGGAAACTTTTGCTTTTAAAGCCTTATTGAATGCAAATTGAACATTGTTAAAAATGTTATTATTGGAAAAGAACAGAAAAATTATTTCTGAAGAAGTGCAAATTCTTTTGCGTCTTTATTCCTCTTTAAGATCTGATGTCCAGCGAGAAAAAATTGTGTGCTTTTATTGTTTGTTTCCTTTAGTTTTAAGGAGGGAGAGATGATTGCTTTTGGTGCTACTTGCTTAGAGCATTCAAAGCTCTGAGCTCAGTTTTGGAGAACGTTAAAATAAGCCCACAGGAGGTCTTGTAAAAGTTGTAAGAAATTGTAAGCATGTCTGCTGAGTCAATTATATGAGACAAATTGCCAGGGTAAGGCTGCAAGGTTTCAAACTTGTTATTTACTCTCTGCTATCTTTAAAACAATTCATTTCTGCCTTTGATTTCACAGCAGATAAATACATGTTTTGGAGGAGAAAAAAGATATTAATTAGTCAAAACATCATTTAAAACTGAAAGAATTATCTGGATTTGCATTCATGTAGTTAAAAGGAGAGTCTGGCCTGTCCTCCTTTTGAAAGTTGAATAACTGAAAGACTATAGTGTAAAAATGCAGACTTTGACTTTTTTAAATTTCTCCTCAATGAGATTCAAGTGTATGAGGCAGTATTTTTTTTAGATAATTTGAATTTTAATATTGATGTTATTCTTTTAAAAAAATCACACAACTTGAATCTCAGAGCGTTCACGATTTTTTTTCAGTTTATTAACCCTGTAATAAGTTTCAGAAAATTGTGTGAAGAATAGTGCAAATCCAACATGCGGATAGTGTAAATCCCACGTGTATAGTGTGTGCTTGCTAATTCTCTCAAAAGTTTGTGTAGTTAGCGTGTCATATGTTCACGATATGCAGGCCAGCTGGAGCATTACCGCTTTGTAAGCTGCCATGGTTAACTCGGTTTGAAATACATCCAGATCAGCCACAGTATTTTCTAGATACTTGATAAGGTCAAAAAGTCCAGTAAAGTCCTTTTCCTCCTTTCCCAGCACAGTTAGGATGGAAAGCTCAGAGGGGAGCTGGGTAAATCGTTGGGTTTTACTACCCGGCTGTGTTTGAAACTCATGCCAAACTCCTGCAGTGATTCCCAGCTGGGCGGGACGAGGCAGCGTTGTGGTGCCGTGCGACGTCACCTGCATCCCAGTGTCGCTTATGCTCCATCACTCGAGGAACCTGTCTTTGAAGTTGCCCTGCCAGAAGCTGCTGGAGAGGAAGGCTTTTAGATACAAGGGGTCTGAGCACCCTCAGCAAGTCTGCAACCGCTGTTCAGAAGAAACATCCATTCTCGCTCTTCTATCTAGAGTGTAGGTGTTGTTGGATTAGTACTAGACTCTTCAGGATCCCCAACTGCTGTTGATGTGGGATGAAAGGTCCTTGTGCTGCAGAGGGTTTGTCACCCACAGCGATCGGCAGCCGTGGTGGGGACTGTCTGCAGTGTCTCCTGCATTGCCGTCTCAGCACACATCTCACTGCTGCCTTGCAGGTTTGGGTTGTCTGTGGACCCACAGGTGTTCAGTGTGGTCCATGAGATATCCGCTGTCCCAGCCCACCTAATCTTATCCACTCCTTACATGAAAGGGGTAGATATATGTGCATAGGTCTGTCCAACGTGGATATCTGATGGAATGTTGTAGGGGAGCAAACCTTCTGGTCGGTATGTTGCTTGGGAATATTGGCAGTTGGTATGTTTTTTGTTGAGATGTTGGGTTAGGAAACATCTAGAACATTAGGAAAAGCTGTTCGTCCCTTAAAGTAAATCTGTGCTTTTCCCAGCTCCTTCCCTCTGTTGCCTGCTGTCTTCTCGCAGCTAGCAGTGGCCTTCTCCAGGCACCACCATACCAGTTGGTTGCATGCAGCAAGGGGAAGCCCTGAGCACTCCCTGTGCGTTCTACCATCATAAGGCCACATACCCTCAGTTCCCCACTTGTGTCTCCTCTCCTGTGTCTCTGTCTTCCCTCTTAGCAAGAGTGGAGCTGTTACCAGCTGTATTACGAGATACCAGGTATCCGCAGAGGGTAGACCCACCAGAGTACCTCCACACATGGCTGGGGCAATAGCTGGCCTGTCCCAAGTTGTCTGCTTCCCTGCTGCTGTCATTCCTGGGGCAGCAGGTAGTTGGCCAGGCATGAAGCCCCCCAAGAACAAGTGAGATCTTGCCTGTCTGCAGAGAGGATCTGCTTCCAAAAGGAGAAGGAGCATGGAGTTAGGGGTCTTCATCACACTTGGCCCCAGTGCCTTCATGAAGTGTGGTGGAGGGTGGGCTGCTGGTGATGTGGGAGGAGGCTGTGTGGGAACCTGCGACGTGTAGGAGGCAGCATCGGTGGGACAAGAAGTTCTTCCCCCAAGAGGAGGAGGAGGAAAAAAAAGGTCCAAACAAGCTTTGTGGACATTTGAGGAGACCTTCTCTTTAAAAACAACTGTAAAGAGACTTTCCCAGATTTTGTCCTCCGCCATTGACATCCTGTCTGGTCACTGCCCATGAAGAGCAATCTGTGGCATCATCTGGGCAAGACCTTGGATATCTCTGCAGGGGAACTAGAGTTTATCATGGTTTTATATTGGGTTTTTCTCAGCATGTAACTGGATGCATTAATAGTGACATGATCCTGGTGTGACCTGGACTTTAATGGGTTTGAACTTGGAACTGTTCAAACATTAAGAAAAAGCCCTCGCTCCCTGCATGTATTCAGCAGCTGCTTTTTATATGCAGAACCCAGAGCTGCAAAGGTTCAACGGCAGTGTATTTTCAACTTTCAGATGAAAAGGACTAAACTGCCAAAAAAACTGGGCTATTTCTCTCCTGATGCAGATGTGTGACTGCCAGGACATGCATACATCAAAAAGACAACGTGCCTCTGAGCAGTTCAAAACCTACTGCTTTGTTTTGTTTTGCTCGAGGCAAACAAAATGTCAACCCCCTCAATCTTGGGAGAGGATTTTTGCTGTTAACATGTGCTTTGCGCAGAGCCTGAGCCCACGAGTCAGGATTTGGGGTTCGTTTCCTACCTCTGCATCTGACTCACTCTGTGGCATAGGTACTGTTTGTTCTGGACAAAGGTTTCTTGTTTTTTCTTGATTTTGTACATTGCCAGCTGTGCATGATGTACCATCCAGAATATGCTCTTTATCCTATGTCAAACCTTAACTGTGGCAACAAGGCTGTGATTTGATTTTCCCATCTGCAGTGAGAGCCAGATTTGCCCCTTGCTCCCCAGAGGAGATTGCAGGTTAGGCTATCTGGCTGCTGTGTGTTCAAGCAATTCGGAAAGGTACAAATTGTTTCTTAAAAAAAAACCCAAACAACACCCCCCCAAAACCAACAACAACCCCCCCCCCCAACAAAACAAAACACCAAACCAAACTAACTCTGCAAGGCCTAATTTTTCTGCAGTTTTGGGAAGTGTGTCCCATTCCTCTCCTGCTCAGCCATATACCTAAAGTGTCTTCTTTACCAAGCTTCTGCTTGAAAGGAATTCCATTTACAAAGTTATCAGCTACCTGCAAACAGACAGCTGTAAGGGAAGGCCTAATACCAGCTTGGCATCGGTGTTTGTGTGGAGCTCTGCAGTAACGATGGAGAAGTTAGTCACCTGCCACGAGAGTCATTCCCACGGAATGATGACAGAGCGACCCGGAGTAAAGATGGCTCTTTGGAGAGCTGTTGACAGATTTACTGACCACCAGGTCCAACTAGATTGCCCTTTCTTTTTGGTATTACAAATGACTATGCATCGAATTTACTTACTAAATTGTTAGCAAGTTGTTGGTGTTGTAGTGTGTCCCCGTAATGTCAGCAATGTCACCCTGCCTTACCCTGCTGCCTTCTCCTAAAAGCTAGGGCAGACCTCTGCTTTGGGGAATCCATCCCCAGCTCTTTCATAGAGTCATAACGGCATTATGTCTTGTGTATAGTACTTTTCTTTTACTAGGGATGTAAATCTTTGGTCTATAGACCTTTGGTTCAGATTTTTCTTTAAAACATTAATGAGCGTTTTAGTTTTGGGGGGAAAAAATTTACTAGTAATGATGACATTGTGTAAAAACGTAGCAGCTAAAGCATACGTTCTGTTGGTTTGCCTTGTCTTATAGGAACATCATTTTTGCACATCACTATTAACAATGCAAACACCCTGAAATGCTAATAGCACTAGTAAGCTTTTAATTCCATGGAATTTATTGCTTGCTGTATTTCCATGAATTTATAACGCTTTGATTCTTAAGAGCCCCATTTAATCAGTTTTGCCTGGCACAGAACATAATAAACAACTTGCTGGTGCTAAAGTGCCACATGGGGGAGGCTGCTAACAAGAAAGTTAAATGCTTCTGCCACTAGCAGTTTCTTCGCTGTATTTTTCATGAGCTGTTACTACCAGTAATGTACTTTGCTAGCTTTAGAGCAGTGGTTAAACACAGTGACAAACCAAACAGCACTCCAGCACTGTAAACACCCAAAGCAATACCATTTTTGTTCAGAGCTACAGTTTAAACCGGTCTTGAGGCTCAGTATCATTTTATGGTGATCAGTGATATTTTTTTTTTTTTAAAAAAAGGTTTCGTTTTTCTTGATATCTTAATGTAGGACTTTTAGGAATTACTAGTGAGTGGTATTGATCAAGAAAAACAGTGTGGTGGAAGAGAGAGAAAAAAGAATTTAAATACTTTGAAAAACAGTTTTTGTTTGTTTATGCTGCTTGACCATAAAAGTACAAAAAGACTGTCTTAGTAGAAAAATACCAGATTATCAAGTGCTTTAAAGCAGAAAATGTCATCTGAGTCTCAAAACTGCACCAACTTTATATAATTACCCTTTTAATTATCCCCAGTGGCCCATGAAATTTGTAAAATAGAGCATTGAGAGTTTGATTTACTTACATGTTGCACTTTAGTGTTACGCTCTTAATGAATATTGTTTAGTACTAATGTCAAGCAGAGATTGGTGAATGCCATAGAGAGGTGCATGCTGCAAAGCTGGGTATTCAGAGGGGAATTGTGGAAACTCCACCTTAAACGAAGAGTATGTATGTATGTAGAGCAATATGCTATAATTTTTGTTGCCTGAATGGAAACTATATTGATTTTGTCCTCTGCATGCAAAGTAGTTTACTGTATTTTCTTTATTTAACCATGCCAGAGAAATAACCATTTTTAGGCCATTTATTTGGTTCTGTGTCAGCATCAACCTTGTTACGGAGAATAGTTGTGCCCTTCCTCTAAAGGACCAGAACATGGAAGCAAGCTCTTTAATTTGTTCTTAGGACCTAACTGGTTTAGCCTATGGTAATGGAAATAACAGTAATCAATATTTGATGTGGAGTTTCTGTGGGGTATCCAAATATCATTTATTGCCAAGAAATTGCTAGAATAAGCTTGGGGGAAAAGTAGTCCAATGTGTGATCTAAAAATCCAGCTATATTAAACAGGCATCTTCAAAGGTGAATGGAAACATCAGTGAACAGTAGCAGTAAAAAGAAATAAAGCAGAGTCTGAAGGGTTAGATAATAGAATGTAATAGCTGATGACCTCTAAATTATTGGTACAAATCTGAGCGAGGTGGAGACTCAGTGGAAAGTATTTGCATTTGAAAATGGTTATAAAATGCTTTCAAGTGATGGTCTGGTCTGCAAGGCCCATCCGGTGACGAGTTGGGGAGATTTGATACCGTGGGTGAATGACTCTCAGAAGCATGGGCTGCCTTCCTCTTGTCTCACATGCCACTTTTTCCTTTCACCTTTTGAATCTAGCCAGTGTTGAGAACAGCATACATGCGCTGGTGTGGGAGGTTGGACCAGGGGTACAGCTGCTTAGGCATCTCTAATAATGTACATGACCAGATGCTTCCAGAGAAATTGGAAAAAGCCTGAGGCTTTACTTTCCTTCCAAAATTTTTGTTCATCTTTTCCTGCATTCACTGCTGTAACAGTCTTGGTATTCCTCTTGTCTAGCTACGGGCTGCTTTCATTATCCTGCTGAATTCATGAGATCTTAGCATGGCTTCAAATTTCATAGCCCAATTTGTATAGCATTTGAGTTAAAACTCAACTCTTAATTTGTTTTTCCAATTTGTGAAGGGTCCTGTACTTTTGTGATAGATACTGTTCATATATAAATACTGTAGTTGGAGGAGAGAAACAACAGAAAAACAATTATTTTGCAACTTTCACATAGTTGAGAGAAAATTTTAGTTCAAATCCTGGCTTTAAATAAAGGGCAAAAATCTATTTACATCCCAAGGACCAAGATTTTATAGTACAAATTTTTCTTAAACAGAAGAGTTAAGTGTTTGGTGTACAGCTGAAATTTGGGAAGGCAAAGTCATGTTTATTGTTTATGGAAACAAATTTCAGGGAACTGATTTCTAGAATTCTGAAATTTGAATTTATATTTGAAAATATATTGTTTAAAAGAAGCTCAAGAGAACAACCTGTGAAGAGGCTAATTAAGCATTTTTGTACAACGCTGAGCACAATGGGGCTCCTTTTTTGTTTGTCCTGAGGCCCTGCAATAATAAACAAAATTACTACCAATAATTGGGAGCCTTGATTTGAAGTCGTGCTGTGACTGCAGGATGCAGGCAGTGTCAGTTTTCAGTAAGTGCATCAAGGCTGACCTTGAACTTGTATCTGCTGATAAGAGCAGCGCAATAGCCCAGTCGTTTCTGAGAGCGTGTCATAGTGCTCAGTGCTGCTGGTCGGCTTTGCCGGTGTTTCTTCTCTCCTTGCCTTGTGCCCTTTCTATCGCCAAAGCCTGGATGAGCCAGGCTCTCCTGATGCAGAGAGTCATCTTGGTTAGCAGCAGCACTGGAGATCGCCCAGGTGCTCTTTGTGCCAGGAAAGCCATGCCGAATTCGGTAGGGGAACATGAGAAGATAAATTTCTTGTAACAGAAGTGGTTATTTTGGCTCCATTTTATTTCATGTGGTATGTTTTCTGTCTCCTCTACCGCTGTGCATGGGTACGTCACTCCCTTCTGCTTGTACAGCTTTTTAAATGTGTGTGGTATTGTATCATGCTTTGGTCTTAATGCACCAGGAGATGGTAGAAGACAATGTAGTTGTCTGGTTTTTTTGCTATTGAAAGGGTTGGAAGTTTGCCCGAAAGCCAAATTGTGTGGCAGGAGATTACAAAACGTTTAGTTTCCAAATCTGATTTTTTCCCTTGAGAATTTTTCTTGCTTCCTCAAAGACAAGATTCATCTTGAACAGCCCAGACTGAGGTGTTGCTCATAACCGTGCTGGAAAACGTCCTGTGGCTTGGAAGAGCAGCTGGTTGGAAGGAGGACAGTTTTTCAGGAGCAGTTAGGGCACTTTCAGTTCTCACCCCATCTCACTTCATACTCATGCGCAAGCGTTGGTGGGCCATGGTGACAGCATGGTCTTGGCACCAGGTGTTTAATGAAGGTACTAATTAGTCATGATGCTGTCCCACCACAACGGATGGTTGCAGGTTGCCGTTGCAGATCTTGCATCTAAGAGATCATCTTGGTAGTTCGTTTTGTGTCTAGGCGTCAAAATTTGGGCAAGAGTTTATGGCACTTTTGGAGCCATTGAGCTGCTCTTGTGATGGTTCTAAAAAATAAATAAATTTAAAAAACCCCAAGAAAGTAGAAAAAGGCCAAACCCAATATATTAACTCTGTGTTGTCCAGTGTATTAACTCAGTATTGTCCTTCTGCAATAGTCTGGCATCAGGGATATGCACAGAAATGTGAACTCTCACCTCAGAAGTCACTAAGAATAAGTGAAATTTCTGAAAGACGGTTTTACTCCTTTCTAAAATTGGAAGCATGAAGTGGAAGGTTAATAAGAAGAGAACCCTCTGAACCTAGTGGTTAGACTCACATTTAGCCACCCAGCTGAGGAGGGGTGAGGGAGCCAAGCCAAAACCATCACAGAGAGTCCAATCAGATCACTGCAGGCATTCTTGTTTTCAAAGTTGGTAGGAAATGGTTTTCTTAGGAAAAAATGGAATTGATGTTCTTTTTTTACTTTAGGAGCCAATTTTCTGATCTCCAGTTAAGATGATGAACTTGCACTGGCCTTGAATTTCGGGTCTCTATTTCACTGTTTTTCATGAGCTGTAGTTTGTACATTTCTTGGCAAATTATATGTTTTTGCAATCCTGCACGCTTCTTGCTTTTAAGGAAAGAAAGGAAGAAAGAAGGAAGCTGTGTTATGTTTAAATGCTCTTTAGATCCCTTTGCATGTGCTTTTGCATATTCTTGACCGATCTTGCTTTGTTTTATGTGTTTGTAGCATTTTTCTTACACCTTGTGCAATCATTAGCATTAATGGGGATTTGCAAGTGTAACAAGAGGAGAACATACCCCAGAGTGTATTACTTAATTTCCCTTTGAAGTGGAATGAAGTTGTCCAATTGGCCATATGCTGTGATTTGCCATCGTTACGAGTAGTTTTTGACTCCTTGTAGAGTAGGTTAATCTCTCCTAGGAAGCCTACGATTAATCACATTGGATTGTATATGGCATAGATAGATATTTGCCACCTTTAAAAGTGCCAGTAAGTTTATGAGGCACCTTTTCTAAGCTAGGAGCAAGAGGTGCACAATATAAATGCACAAGAACCGTTTGCCCCTGCAAAAATTGTGCACTCACATGATTAGTGAGGCATGGTATTAAATTATTTGAGCTTTGTGCATAAATATATACCGAGAGAAGCCTCGTAACTGGGGATTTTGACTATAGTTTTCTTCTTCGTGGGCCAGATACTCTGCTGTAGATCAGGCTAAGAGTATTTCAGTGGAGCTCTGCCCAGGGGTAGCAGCTGAAGAGCTGGTCCTCCTTGCGTGCGTGTTGCACTGTCCCACACCCAAAGAAATGCCTCCTCATGTTTTATGGGTGGACTTTGCAGCTTGATTGGAAATAGAAACACAGTAAACAGCAACTGTGTCTCAGAAATATCCCCAGCAACACAAACCGTCGCTATTTCAGCTTCTTTCCAAGGCCCCTGCTTGGGGGGCTGATCTGCAGCTATATTACAAGCACTGTAACATAAGCTGCAGCACCAACCCTGGAAAATCTTGTTGTACAGCTAACAAATGTCTGCAAAACCTTGTTTGTATGTATGTGTGCTTATGTTTAAGATGCAAACTTGTATTTGAGTGTGCTCAGCTCCCTGCTGTATATAGCTGCAGAGCTATTTCTAAAATCTTGGAAGAGATGGATTTGTAGTTTGATTTTTTTTTTTTTTTTTTTAAACTGTGTTTTTCTCACCCTGATGTTTATTAACATCTTCCCTGATGTCCAGTTACAAGGGATGGGCCCATAAAAGTTTACATGAAAATACATTTCTCTGTAAGTGCTCTCTCACTGCGATTCCTTTGCAGCTTTAAACCAAAACCAGTTCCATCCTGTTTCATCCTTTACCCCTCAGACCTGATAGAGAGGAGGGATATTTCACTTTCGTCTAAAATCCACCTTGTCTTTTCCATTTTTCACTTTGGCTTGCTTGTTGATTTGAAGTAGCGGGTGTGACCAGCCATCAGAGCCCTGTTGGGAGCCCACTGCCAGGGAGAGCATCAGCCCTGACTCCTACTTTTTATTCCTGCTTTTTCCCTCTGAACACACCAGCACATCTGAAAGTCTCCTTGCTGACCACTAGTGACTCGAAGCACTGAAACAGGAGCTTAGAGTCAAGGCCGATGATTTTCTTTTCTGCTTCGCTCTGCCTGCGCTGGGACTTGTAGCCAGGCTCTCAGGACATGGTTCAGAGCATTCAGGGACACGCTGGACATGAAGGATTTGCCTATTTGCTAAAAGAGCTGCCAGCGCCTGCGGCAGCCAGCAACACTTTGGGCCGGTTGTGTTTTTCTCGGCAAAGAGCAAAAAGAGGGCAGATGGGAATATGGAGGACATCTTGTTAGAGTGAGCCAAGAAGGACGGAAGGGCTGAGCTGCGATGCTGATTCTGTGTCCCTGGGGCCAAGAGATGTGCGTGTGGGAAAGAGATGCACCTCCCATCTTCTTGTTCCCACCCCTTTTTCTTAAGGGTTTTGCGATGCTCTGTGAGTTTGGAAACACACCTGTAAGCCAGCCGCCTTGCAAGGGCTTCATGGTTGACAGGAGTTTTTTCCGGAGTTTATGTCCTTTCTTGTCCACCTTACTTTAAAGAGTGAGCTAACGAGGTGCTGTAGTAATTGTTCCAAAGCAGTTTTAGAAGAGAAGCTCTGTTGCGATGTTTTAGTTTTGCTGGACAGCCACCTGCTGACCTGCCTTGTTTTTCTACTTTAATTCTGTCCTCTTCCACGGCTGGAGTATGTAGGGCAGACCTTCATGTCCTTAACCAAGGCATTTAAAACTGATGGACGGTTTTGGAGTGCTAACTTAGAGACACCAAGATTCCAGGATCAAGAGATGGATTTTGGGCAAAGTTCTTGTTCTCTGTAGCAGATTCCACTGGTTGGGTTTGCTTTGGTTTGGTTTGCAAAGGTTTGACAGGGAGTATCTTGGTCTCCCTTTCCTAAGGGTCTTTGTCCTGCCTCTAAAAGACATATGTAGGAAACACTGCAGTAAAAGCAGGCCCCACCCAGAATTATTTGTCTGGTTCCTTTCCCTGGTGGAGCTTTTCCCTTCTGCAATGCAAATAATATGTTTGTAATGTTGGATATCTTAGCTTGAATGTGAGGTGTTTTAAAAAAATGGTTTGATACTATGTCTGCTGGTTAGCCGAAAACCATTAAAAACCAGTTTGAATGTACCGATGTGTCAAGTGGGCTGAAGAACTATTTCTTGTCTCTTCTCCTACCCCATCCCACTGAGGTCTGTAGGCTGATGCGGTGCCGTGCTGGAGCTCCAGCAGGTCCTTGGGTGGTTTGGAAGGAAAATGTGGGAGTTGCACTAGACCACCTCAGAAGGAATTACAGCCAGTACAGCCAACAGCCACATTTAACCTTTGGTACATCATCATAACACACAATGTTTTAGGAGTGTTAATTATTGTTTGTGGTACCCTAAGCAGGGAATGTGTACTGTCAGCTGTTGTGGAAACAAATCAAAAGACCTTTCCCTAACCAGCGCAAAAGGAAATAGGTTTTCTGCTTAATTTCTACTTAAAAGGGAAATGATTTTGAAGAACTCCTTTTTTTTTTTTCTATTGTTACATTTTATTTCCCTTCATCCTCCTTTCCCAGAGTCTTCTGTGTATCTAAATCCATTAAAATAGTGGTAGTTAGGAAGGAAAGAGTAAGGCCAGGAGTAGGGTCCAAGTGCATGTTTACAGGTGCTCTCCTCAAAGCATCCTGTTTTCTTCAATACTGAGTATGTTCTCCACGAATCAGACCTTTTCGTAGATAGAGGGTCCTCTCTGAATGTCCAAGGTTGAGAAGGGTTTTGTGTGTGTCTGTGAATATGGGTGCATGCCTCTGTACATGTCCGTCAAAACTGTGACTTTTGTGATTATTATTAACATTTTGTCTTTTATGATTATTTCACACTACTTTTCTCCAGGGATTTCTTACTAGAGGGCTTCTGTTGTGAACCATTAATGTCGGTGGGCTTGGCCACTGCTTCGTGCAGTGCAGAGGAGTGGGAAGAGGGTGTGACTTTGCAGAAACATAGGGTTGCCTCCAACCAGAGAAATCAGGCTGTAAAAATGATGAATATCTCTCTTCTGTCATCCATAGATCTGACAGTTTTGTATAACTTATGAATTAAACATCTGGGAGGTGTATATGTATTTTTTTTTCCCCCTTTAACAGTCGCCAAAACCAAGGCAGATAAGCTGTTGAATAATTTTCAGTCATCCAGTAACGTTGCAGCAAGTTTTGGGAGCAGATCCCTGGAATGTCTCTCTTAACAGAAATGGCAGAATTGCCATTAGCGTTAGTGAGATCAAGGTGGCACCCGGTGCTATGCCGTAACCACGAGACTTTAACCTTCAACTCCATGCAGAACAGACAGGACCTTTACCGCAGAGGTCTCATCGGAAAGATCCCAACAAAGTAAACAGCATGACACTTAATTTATCTACCCCAGAAACATGAAGGGCTCAGTCGACCTGATGGGATCTGTGGTTCCAGGGAGTCTAGGTATTTAAAACCTGATGCTCAGCCTGCTAAGCCATCCCCTGCAGCTTTCCTTAGTGCATAAGATATGAAAAAATCTCCTGTCCTGCAAAACAGATATTAAATTGGATACTCTTTCACCCTGCCACGATAAGAAACGCGGCAGAGAGAGGCAGGAAAATGGAATGCTGCTTAGAAAGAAAATATATTTGAATCTAACATAAAAATTGGTGAGATAGGAGGATTTTCAGTGCTAGTAGCAATACCCTCCCCAATGAGTTGCTGAAAATTCAACTCTCCCTGTAGTTTTTGCACTGGATTGTGAATAAAAATGGTTGTGATTGATGAAGCGTTTGGTGTCTCACTGTAAGTTGGTCAAGAGGGACTTCTAAATCACCCAAATGAAATATTGCATTATCATGAACAGTAATATGTAACTGTTAAGTATGCCGTTGCTTATCATAAGCTCAAGCTCCTTCGGAGCTCTACCCGCCGAGAAATCTTTGCAAGCGTTGGAGCAGAGAGCCGCTGCACGGCCTGGCAGCACCACGGGGCTGTGCCCATCCCTTCCCTGGTGGGACATGCCGAATTTGGAAGGACCGTTCTGCTGCGCTCCAGGCGTTGCCTGCATCCTCACGGGGAGCGGGCAGGTCAGCTGAGGCAACAGGGGCAGGGGGGGCTGCTTTTGGGTTCTGTTTTTTAGAGAGGGTGGAAGGAGGAGAAGGTAATATGCCTTTGTTTGCTGAAGGGCATGGACCCATTAGGCAGATGCGGAAAGCCTTAGTGATAAATTACTCCCTCCTGTATGGTGCTCGTTACATAGTTTTATTGCATACTGGGGTTTTTTTGCATAAAGCTTTTTTCCAGTTCTGTGCATAGGATAATATATGAGAAAACAAAGTTGATGTTTCATGGGAAACCAGCAAAACAGCGTTTAAAAAAAACCAAACTAATTTCTACTTTCTTTATTGACACAGAGAAAGAGGCTGATGTTGTTCCTATTTAAAAAACAAAACAAAACCAAAAGACTTCTAGGGTCGAGTGACCCACACCTCCTGTTGAAAAGCCCTGTTGTTCCCAGTACGACGAAATGCCAACCCAGTTGGACTGAAGTTTTCTATGTCCAGAACTTTCCACTAAGACCTTGCAGCTGTTTCTCAGAAAAGGATTAGAGAAATAGATGCTGCCTGGCTGTGTGAGAACACACTTAACACCCGTTAGCTAAGCAGCCTTAGGATTTTCCATGTTTTGGGGCTACAATGTGGAAATGGGGGGAGGAAGGTCACACTGAAGTCGGAGATTTTGCTTTGGACATACCTGCTCAACTTGATCTCAGGTTGGCCAAGCTACAGGTCTCCAAAAGTGTCCCAAACTGGACTAAACCCTCTAGTTCCTCTGTAACGGACAAAAAAATGTATGCAACCCCAGCCATGAGAGGGGTGACATGCTCAGGCAGTCATGGTTCATTTCTCTCTGGCCTCCTTGTCCCTGTCTGCTTGTTTTCCTGCTTCCTGAGCTGGCGATGTCTCCTCTCTATTCAAATCAGGTGGCTTCCTCTACCCCTGCCTGCCGGCTGGGGGTCAGAGAGGAGGAGGAGGAGAAGGAGGAGGAGGCAGTCGGTGGGGAACGGTGCCACCCACCTACCTCCCACTGAAGTCTTTCACCTGCTTGTTTTCATACTTCTGCTCCAACGCGTCGGAGCTCAGTGGCTTCCCGAGGAAGCGGTGATCAGGGTTGCTCACCAAGGTATATCAGCGATGTTCCCTGTCTCTGTTTTCAGGAGTATCTTGGGAGTTTTGGATTAAGCTTTTTGCCAGAATTTGGCCCGTGGCAGAATGCTCAGCAAGGAATGTTCAGTGCAAATGGTTAAAATTTGGCAAATTTTACTAGTAACTGAAAACAAGGTAATTAAGATGGGATGTGGTACATTGGGTGGTGTTAGTGGTCACACCTATAGGATACTGTATGTGTGCATGCACACGCACAGTGCTGGGAGGTTCTGTACAAGTATGCATGTATTGTATTTTAAAATACTAATATTTTAATCAGCGTAAAGTTAGACGAAAGCCTTCCATTTGTGTCAGAGGCTTGGATCCTGTTGGGGAGAAGGGATACTGCACAGGGGTTGGAGGAAGACGAAGGAGAAGCTCTTCTCTTGCGCTCACATGGGACGCGCCTTGCTGCTCACTCCCGAGCGAGCATGAAGTCCTGCGATTTGGCTCCACGACACCTCTAAGGTGCGGAAGAAATGCCTCCTGCTCCTGCCCGTTTCATTCATTGCAGAGTCAGGTCAGAAGGTTGATCTTCAGTGGTAGAGGAGAGGGAATTTTGGGGACACTAGCAAAAGCCGCTGTGGAAACTTGCAGCTGCATGCGTTGGTTTTGCAGCTGGTGTTTTCGTGCTAACGCAGCGAGGCTCAGCAGCGTGGTGGCCTCTGCGTGGCCGTGGCCGAGGAGCCTCCATTTGACAGCGTGCGGTATTTACAGTGCGGAGCAGCTGGCCCTGCCGTTGATCCCCCCCATCAACAGTAATCTTAACTCATGCACCTAAATTGAAACAGTCATTAAACTTTTATCTGAATAGGAAAGCTTCACGTTTTCTTGACAGAACAGATTCTGTGGCCACTAATTTATTATTGCAATTTAAGAAACAGGCGTCTGTCTGACATGTGCCATGTAGTTCAGTAGGTCACTAGTGACATCATACCTAAAATCGTTGTCTTCGCAAACTGTGCATTTTGCGTAAAAGCTTTTATTTATAGTCAGTCATTAAAATTGAGACCTGATGTTTACTTTCCTTCTGTTTAGGTTAAAGAGTGAATATGAACCAGAGGTACCCTCCTGTTACCACCAAGCAGTTTACAAACCGTGCTATTCACATGCAGCCTTTTGAAAAGGAATTATGTTAAACCATTATGGGCTTAAATGGTCTGTGTTAGTTAATACATTTGTTTTTTCACTGCTAAGACTGGATTCAACACCGATTCATGTCACAAGGGGTATATTTTATTTCTTCCTGGTTCCTTGTAGGTTCTTGTCCTCATCACGGAGCAGGTAAAGCCTGTGGTTTGTGCTGGAAGCGTGAGACTTGCAGAGAAGTGCTGCGTTACCAGGATTATGAGACTTTTGGAGGGGTTGGTGGGTTGCCTCTGTCGGTCTGAGGTTACGGTAGCAGGAGGGCCAAGGCGGACCGGGTTCTTGTCCACGTGTGAGCGTTTTGCTGGGCCAAATTCTGAATCGTCCTGTTGCCCAGCCCCGACGCGATGCGTGTTTTACCCTAGGCATGGGGACTGCTAACGCGGTAAGGTGCTTCTCTGTAGAGCATGAGCTGCCGTAAGCCACATATGAGGTCCCCAAAGGATGCACTGAGCTGCACCGTAGGGTGTCGTCACCAAATCTTACCCATGATCCGCTGAGCCATAAAACCTGCTGGCCATGTCTTACGGGGCAACACAGACCTAAAGAGCCAGAGACAACAGCCCTCTTCAAGGGTCAAGTTCTTGGGCGTGTCCATGAACTCCTCTCCCACATTCCCCCATCCTCCCCACTCCTGCCATCTTATCTCTGATGTCAAATGCCTCTACCCGCAGCCGTGCTGCATATAATATTCTGTGAGCGCTTAAAAATAGCAAACGTGAGCGCTGGTAACTTTTCCACACCCAATTTCTCCATGGCAGTACCAAAGCGGTACGCGGTTGCCCCCAGCCCGGCAGAATGGGCTCGGCAGGACCGGAGCCCAGGGGCTTCTCACTGGGCTACAGAAGACGGCTCCTCCTTGTGAAGGTTCATGAGGGGAGAGAAGAACCTTTCAAAATCGAGTGGCTGTTTAATAACTGTAATGAAAATGATTTTTGACCAAAAATTATATATTACCAGTTGGCTGAACTGCACAGTATACTTTCTTAATATTAGATAGGGCTGGGTTGGGTTTTTTTCCCCCAGATCTTACTGCTAAGATCACTGGACCATTTCAATTTTTATTGAAACAAATAAACCCAATAAAAACACTTATGCTGAGAGCTGAAGCTCCACAGTAAAAAAAAAAATAAAAAAAAAACATTACTCTGTATTGAATTTATTGATTTATTTATTTACTCCAACTGGAAAATTGAGTATTGTGTTAATGTATTTTATAAGAATCACAGTGCTCGATGAAATGGCTAATTTATTTTAGCGTATACATAAATAGCTAGCAATTTTCAGTGAGACAGGCTAATGAAAATGATGCTATGAAATTGTCTATACTATGAGGAGTGATGGAGTCAAGTTATTATTGGTTGAGTGCTGCGACGTAGTGAACTGGCCATCATGTCTTTGAACTTTTGAACTGCTACTTGGTCGTGTGATTTATTGATTTTGATATCAGCCTGTTAAGTTAACTTTTTATTTTTGTTGGGGGGGTTGCACACGCAGCATAGATGAGTAACGCGCTGTGTAATTGTATAGATGTTTAGGTTAAACAAGATGGTTGAAAAATTTAAAGCGTGTTAATGGAGCAGACTTATACCATGGGGAAAGGCAGAGAGAGATGCTTGTAGGTACCATTAGATGTCAACACTGATGTTCTGATTGCTGCGGATTAGCCGAGTATGAGCGAATTTGGCAGAGTAAGTGTGCATCATATTTGTCAGAGAAACATTGCCTTCGTTCTAAATTAAGCGCGTGATCTCATAGCAACTTTGTTTGCCTATCTACCTTAAACCTCTCCTCGCGGCGTATCTTATCGAGCCGGTGCCTGGTACAGACAGAGAGCATCAGTGATCTATTTTGTCAGCCCTTTCCCGGGGAACGCTCCATTTTGCCGGCTGTTGAGCGGCGGAGGATGCTCACCGGTGGTACAAACAGTTCAACAGCTTGTGTTGGACTGTTGCACCAGAGAGCTGCCCTGATCCGCTGTCACCAAGACGTGCAAACTTGTTCATCTCATAGCTGTAATTCCCTCGCAGGCTGGCTGCTAGTGCTGAGCCTCGGCATGCAGCGCTCGCCAGCAGCTGCCTCGTCCCTCGGTGCGAGGAGATGCTACACTTGTTGTTCTTGGTAATTCGCTTAGGACGTGGGCTCGAGGTATTAAAATAATACTGTTCGACTTAAAAGTGTTTTCCTGCTGCAGAACTTTTCTCTCGACCGTGCTGGTCGGAGAACCTTTGCATGGCGACTGCTCTGAGCTCTGTTTCTGATTAAACCGAATAACTTGACACCTGCATTTTACAATTTGCTTAAAGTGCTTTATCCTGTAAAACTAGCGATTTCAAAGCTTTAAAGCCAGCAGACTTGCAGGGGTTTGCACAACTTGGCTCATCCCACCGGTTCGCTGCGATTGTGTAAAACACGACTGGACTTTTCTAATCTCCTTGCCCCCTGCTTTCAAAACTGCAATTTTAGTGCCTATCCTCCCCATCCCCACTCAGCCCCTCGTTCTGCCGTGGGTCTCGGAAATGCACGCGGGCATTATCGTATTTGGTTGGGTTGGGTTTTTTTTCCCCCTAGTGATTAAACTGACATGTCTTTATTTGGACGTCAAAAGCGCTCCCCCTCCTTTTCCCCGCTGTGACCCAAAACATTTTCAGAAGTCTCACGGTGAGCAGTTGGGAAGCTGGTACCACTTGCCTCCCCCCTCTTTCTTGTTATTTATTTATTTATTATTTATTTTTTAATTTTTTTTTTTTTTTTTTTTTTTTTAATTTTGTAAAGAAGATGGCCTGGTTCAGCCGGAAAACAAAACTAGTGGGAAAGGGCTAAAAACAGGACTGACACCAACACCATTAGCTGGAAAAAAAAAAAAAAGAAAAAAAAATTTCCATTTCATTGCAACTATGTTATTGTTTACTTTGCCATACACATCCTAATATGGTTACCTCCCTGTCAAAGCGGCCGAGCCGGGCTGAGGGGCCCCCTCGGGGAGACGCTTCCAACTGCTGCTCAGACAATAAGAAACAAACGGCGCAACTCCACAAAAGGGCTGCCCGGAAAATAAGTGTCAAATAAATCCTGCAGAACTCTTCCTTCCCGGCACCCGGCCCCCCCCGTATGTAACCTGCGCGGTGCCTGGCGCGGAGGAGGCGGGGGGGGGGGGTGCTTGGCGGCGGGGCGCGCAGGACGCGATCGTCTCCCCGGCTCTGCGCGCGGATCATCCCGCGAGTGGGGACGGGGCGGGGGGGGGAGGGGGGTGGGTTTGAGGGGGGGGGGGGAGCGCGGAGGGGGCCCCCCCGCGGCGGGCCGGGTCCGCGGGCGCGCAGCGCCAGGTGCCGCCCGGCGGAGCCCCCCGGGCCGCCCCGCTGAGCGGCGGCGGCGGCGGCTCCCGCGGCGGTGCCGGGTTGTTATCTGCAGCGCCAGAACAAAGGTAGGTTGTTCAACTCCGCGCTCCGGGGGAGGGACAAGTTATTTTTGGAGGGTTGTCTTCCCAGTGCAGTGACTGGTTGACCTAAAAGGAGAAGGGGAAGAAAAAAAAAAAAAAGAAGGGGAAAAAAAAGAACAACAAACCACCACCAAAACCCCTCGGTGGAGTCGAGGAATGAGCGGGCGTGCAGGGGAGCAGCTTTATGGAGCGTAGTTTTATTTTTATGCAACTTAAAGAAGCTCGAGCCCCCTCCCCCCCTCCCTCCACCCCCTCCCCCCGTAAAATGCCCTGCTATTTCTAGAAAATTTGCGTTGCTAAAATACTTTAATCTGTGTGCTCTATTTTATTCTTTTAAATATTGATTTTTATTTTTTTTTTGCATTTGTGATTTTATGTGCACATATTCCTCTTAGCAGCTATGAATTTCTATGAATTCCAAATAAGCTTTTCGAGGGATGAAACGTGAGGGGTATTTTTACACAAGGATTTCAACTTTTCGGTTGACATAATCTGAAGGTACCGCAGCCTTTTCTGCGACTGTCCAAGTGCTTCTGTGCCCTGCGAGGAGTTATCACATTTCTTAAACCATCCCTTTATGTCATCTTTTTTCCTTCCTTTCCCCTTCTTTTTTTTTTTTTTTTTTTAAAGCCTATATGTTATTCAGCTTCAGTGGATGCTTTGCTTTTCCTGCAAACTGAAACGCTCTTAGGTTTTGCAGTGCGTCTCGCTTTGTTTTGAAAACATAGGAAAATATTAATACAGAGCAGTAAAAAAGAAACAGTGGTGCGTCTTCTGTTCAGGGGAGTCGGCAAACCTGTCCACTTTTATGCTGGGAAGTACAGAGAGCAAATCCATAATTCAGTGCAAGAGCAAATGAATTCACAGTGATAGATACGACGGGTATTATGTAACTTAATAAGAAATACGTTTTTGATCGTGTGAGCGGACACTGCGCTTGTAGGTATAAATATCAAATCTAGGTAAGTCTGTGGAAGAGCACTTTTCTTCCAGCCTGTATTACGCAGCATTGTCTTCAATCCCTAATTCTTACAGGATTTCAGAAGGGAAGCAGCTTCTTCCTAAATTGAGTATCATTCAAAAAATCTTTTAAATACCTGTTGTGTACTTGGTTGCTTAATTGGCTCTCCCTCTTCCTGACTCTGCTGCCTGCCTTCCCCAGTTATTATGGGATCTTCAGATTTTTTTTTTTTTTTTTTTTTTAGAAAGTCTTAGTTCCAGAGCAAACGTGGATAGCTGAGCTGTTCTTCCCTTCTTTTTTTTTTCTTTTTCTTTTTTTTTTTTCCCTTAAAATATTATTTCTTGCATATTTCTGGAGATTTCTTTTCTCTGCCTTATTTATTTTTTCTCTTGAGCTCTGCAGCCTGACCTGTGCTAATCAGAAACTCTTTTTAGAATGTAAGACCAAGTCAGATAATGTAAATAAACTTTTGTGTCCCCAAACTTTTATCCTATAAAGCTGGGATTGATTTTTCTTAAAAAACTACATTGCAACTCACTGGTGATAAACACAAATAAATGTGTTTTGTAAAATCAAAGGGTGTCTTTTTAAACACATTTCTAGTTTTTGCTTTTTGGGCCATGTAGGGGATGATAGGAATTAGTAGCCTTTAATTAGACGTGGAGATATTCACATTTTACAGGGATTTATGTTAGAACATGGAATGGCGGGTGGCTTGTTTCCTCATTATGAATACTCCCTGCACATAATGAGGTTCATCATTAGTTGATGGAGTGAATTTGCCCTAGCTCTACCTTGAAAGGCACATAATTTACATACTACTTCAGAGCTTAGGCTTTAATGGATTCCTCGATGAATAAAATGAAAAGCTACTTTCTTTAAATTTTTGAACAGTGTTTTGATAATACGGATTTAATAAGACATTCAATTTCCTTGTTAAGTATATTTGAAAGTGCATTCCCAATTTTAGCAGAAAATATACTTCCCCGTGTCGCTTCCTATAATACTGGGTAATACATAATCAAATATATCAGTGTAAACATTTGGGGGGACGTAGAGGGATTATTTTCCTCTGTGTGTGCAAGGTGGCACTGGGCTCCTCTGGCCTGGTACCCTTAGGGTTCCTACCAACCCCAAGCGTGCTAGAGCTCACCTGTGCTGTTAAAATACCACAGAGCGGGCTTGCTCCCGTGTTAAAGCTCCTTCTGCCTTAGGAGTGTTTAAACTGTGTATTTACTGTGTTCATTTGTAGTGATGGATCTATGGAAATGTATTGCTGGCTGTCAGGCTGACAGTGACAAACCCGCTGGTCCCACCTCCCTATTTATTTTAATGAGACGAGAACAGCAAAAACTTCTCTGGTGCAGTTCCACCTCTGAAACTGCTGCGTAGCTATGATTAGATTAGAGTAAATTGAATTGTAGGCTGCCTAATGTGTTATCATGTCATCGGCTTACTCCAGCCCTGGTCTACAGGGTAGAACGAGCAAGACATCTTCTTCCTCCCTTCTCACCCTCGCCACGGGTGGGTGGGTGGGTGTCTGGGGGCCACGGTGCCCTGCACGTCCCGTGCGTGGGGCAGGCTGGGCACGGCCGACACGTCTCCCCTCTGACACTTGCCAGTGCGGCGGCGGAGTCGGGGAGGCAAAAAATACGAAGCGAAGGCTTGTTTTGATAGAATGTTTTATTACCTGAAAACGATGAGCATATATTAACATTAATAGAATAGTCTGTGTCATTCTTTTTTAGGCAATTTACCTCCGCTGCAGACCTGTCTGCTTCAAAATCTTTCTCTGTTCTAAAACATATATTTGTTTAGGGAGTTTTCATTGAAGTGTACATGACAATTACAGCTGTTCATTAACAAAATTGGGTATTTGTTTTAAACTTTAACCAATCACTTTGATATGCTAATTATGGTGTAATTTAATTTGAGCCCTGTAATGATGATGCCGTTATTATGGACATAAATGATGCAGTTAAGCTGAGAGTAATCTCATTTGCATACTGTACATGCCAGTAAATTAAGCCCTTTCTTCGGCTGCTTCAGCTTTAATTTTCCACTTCTTTTCACACAGCGCCTTTTCAGCCAGTCTCTTATAAGCCCACTTTGTAATAGTGCTGATGACTGTTTGATGTGGAGAGTTGCTGCACCACAATAATGCAAGACACAAGATGTAACATTTAAAGGATTCATTATCTTACTGAGTGTTGCTTTAAGAAGCCGGGATTAACAAGGGTGGAAGTGTCCTCTCCGTGGAGCGGTGCGGGTCTTCCCAGAAACAAATGCAATCTTTATTTTCCCCCGTTTTTCTCGGTGCACCCTAGTAGTGGAAGGGATTCAGTAAGGCCTTCAGTGTTTCTCGGGAGTAAGCCAAAACACCATCATAGCCCTATAGTAGAACACAGAGGGTTTGACCTTCTCTGTAGGATACTCTGTGATGCTCCACTGTTGCAGAAAAGTTATTGGATACAATTTACAATATTGTAGAGATGGGAGATAGCAGATTATTTCTCAGATGGGGTATGTGGGCTCCAAATCTACCCACGTGATGTACAGCGACACAGAATTGAAGTCTGCATTATTGTTTTTTTTCATTCTGTTTAATCCTCTGTTTCTCCTTTCGTGGCCCTTTACATGAGTTGAACTTAATACCAGGTTAATTTTGAATTTAAATTAAAAAAAATGGTATTCGTACGTTGTTATGCCTGCCGATACTGGTGAAAACCTGGGTTTGGAAAGAATAAAAGTCACCAACACCAAGCAAAAATGAACTGCGTAAGTGCTGACTTAAACGGTTAATCTTTTCTAATTTACCATGTTGTCATTGAGCTAAAGTATTCTCATAACACAGTGGCGTACAAAGAAATCATGTGAAATAAACAGGGCTCTTTTTATAGCTGCTTACTATTATGGTTAGATATTTTCATAGTTTAATACCTCTGGAAGTAAAGCCCGTCTCAAGTTTTTAGCAGCAGTTGGCCTCTCGGAAAGCCATTGTTGTGTGGGTAACCAAGTTAACTAAAGATCATTATTAAAACCTTGCAATCCTTTCCTTACACAGGGTCCCATGACCAAAAATAGCTTGTGCAGTTGCCCACAAACATGCAAGTTAATAACTTCCTGGGTGAATAGTGTAAAAACTGCCGATTTCCAAAGCACACACGTCACCCCCGCCTCCACCCCTTTACGGTACACAGCAAACAAATGGGAGGGTCCGCTGTTTACCAACTGTCCAGCGTTTAATGAGACTTCAGTTTTTATGGTTCTCGCCTACACTTGGTCTCAGTGCTGCATTTCTCGCATGCCATTTTGTTTTCCAGCAGCCGTTCCATGGTAGCCTGACCATGCACACGTGCTGGCTGTGGCCGTGCTGCAGCGAAGCACTGCCTGGCGGCAATCTAACTGCGCTGCTGAATTTGTACCCCCTGCTTCTGGGTCAAAACCACGGTAATCGTTCCTAACAAGCCTACTGCTCTGGCCACCAACTGTGCTGGCATGTAGGATTTCGGTTCCCCTCGTGTAACTCTTCTACGCGTGGCCAGTGCAAGGAAGAGCATCCATGTGGACAAGTGCAAGCACAGAGCGTGGCGTGGTTCTTGGCTTTCACAGAGCCGTTGCTTTTTGCCCATAACGCGAGAGCTGCGGTGGTGACATACGCCAGCCAGTTCTTCAGGGTGGGCTACATCAGAGTGCAGTGTCAAATCTTGGGGTCCACCTCTGAAGCAAAATGTGCCCAGGAGAGGAAAGGCTTCCCTAGTTCCTTCTCTGAGGCTGTCAGCCCAGACATGGGGTTCGTACATGAGTGTACATGGGAGACAAAACCCAGCAGCCATTCCCTTGCCCTTTGTGCTCCGAGCCTGGAGCTGCTCAGGTTGCTGATGAAACCGGGTACAAGCTGACTCCACCCAAGGGTGCAGGGAGAGAAAGGGTTTCTCGCAACACAGAGCAATGCAGACCAAGCTCTCCCCAGGAACTCCAGAAGGTCAGAAATACTCTAGTATAGTAGTGGATAATTTCAGCCTTTAAAGCTCATGAAAAAAGAGTTCTTGACTTCATCTATTTTAGCAGTTTCCTGTAGTTCAACCCTTTCTCTTTCTTCTGAAGATAATCTATGTGTTGCTTTAGGACGTCACAGGCTGCAAAGGTGTTGTGTCTTCAGCTTCTGTAGGAATGAGTATGCTGAGCATCTCTCTCCTGGGTCATGGCAAGATTTCTGGCCCAAGCAGACAGATGATGGTAGGATGGACTTGAGAGGTGGGGTAAGAGAGTGTCGGTGCTTTTTAGTGTTCCATGGATGTAACAGTGATACAGTGTGCTGTGCAGAAACCTCAGTGTTAAGCTTCTTGGGAGATAAAAATATTTCTTCCAAAGTGATTTCAATACCTTGCCCTTAAAGAAGCTGTGTTGTAAGAGTTGTCTTCACAAAGGAGGTTTCAGGCATAGTTTTTTGTACCCTCTTTTTCCTAATGAAACACATATCCTTCCTCCCCTCACAGGACCTTTTGAGTTTATTCTGGATAAAGAAACTCGTTTATGAAGAAGATTTTCCCTGTATCATCCTCCCTCTTTAATCTGATCCTGGATTGCAATTTTCAGTAAGTTTCTCCTTCTGCACTTCCAACATACGAACCTTTTCAACCCAATCAGGTGGGAAATTAAAAGCAATACTAGTTCAGATGATGTGCTGTGCAGCCCTGTTTGAGTGTTTCTGTGTAATTCAGGATGGCTGGGTTCAAAGAAGTTCTTCACACTGGGTAATGGTAGCTCTCTGCAGAAAGTTATTTCGGGGAGTTTTGAGCTGCATGGGAGATGGATTTCTCCTTTTACAGCTTTGTTTACAAATAGCTTTGTTATTACCCTTTTCCAGCAAAACAAGTGTTTCTTCACAGAAATACTTATGGTTGAGAGCAAAGCCACTGAACCTCTCTCCAGAATTCTAACTACAACAGATTAAAGAGTAATTTATCATATGCTAATATACTTACCCCATCAAAGTCATGGGTGTCAAGACATAGAAACAAAAATAGACCTCTGATCTCTATCTCTGTAATGCTTTTCAGCATAGAGTCTCTTACTGGTATCCAGAGAAAAAGCTCTAGGAATTTGTGATTGTATTTACCAATAGCTAAGGAGAACAGTTGTCTGTCATTGAAATTACCCAAGTGCCAAGCTGTTGCCCTTCCAAGTCTGACTGAACCAAGTTGACTGTAAGTTTTGGTGTGAGAAGATTCCCTGTTCCCGTGCTTGTCAGTTTGTTCCCATTTGTAAAGACATCTTTTTGTGGCTGTAGATGGTGGACAGGTATCTGTGATGAGAAACCCAGGGAAGTATCCACAGCTGCTTTAGTTTTCCTGCGTGAGAGACACTCCTAGCAGTTCCCAATGGCAGGCAGCTGGCTTGCACGGAGAGCATCCTGAAAAGGGTGATGTTTTAGAAGTCCCTGTGAGTCTGCCTGTTGCTACTGGTCCTGTGTGTGCAAAAACTAAAATAGTACAAGTCAAGTAGCTGTTGGGGTTTCTTTAACCTATAAGCCTTTAGTTTTTTTGGCTGCACATACCCACTTCCAGCAGCATTTTTTCCTGTGACTGGAGAATATGAATGTCTGTCTAAACTGGCTGAGAGGACAAAGCAATGTGATGAAATTGCATTGAAAAAACGTGCTTCAACAGAAGAGTCAAGTCTATCAAGCAAAGCTGTTAGTAAAATGACTTGGGATAAACCACTCAGCCCCTTCCTTGACTTCTCTTCTGCCTGTACCACCTGGGGACTGTATGGGGCAGCAGTGTTGGTATCCACACGCTGCGCGGTCACCGGCTCTTCCCTGTGACATATGCCTGCTTCAGGTATGAGTCTTCAGCTCTGGTTGTGTTGAATTTGGCTTTGCATTGACTTCTCCTCCAAATAAAACACTTACCCTAAGGATGGCCTTTCAAAAGACCATGTTTTTTCCAAAGAACTGCAAATTCTTGAGCTGGGCTGCTTATGTAGTTTCCTGAGACCATCACTTTGAGGAAGCTGACGGAAACAAATGCTGCTTTCAGGTGCATGGCCTAAATCAAAAGCAGCTCTGTTTGAGTTCTCTAAAGTTCGTCAGGGTTTTACCATTATTAACAACCATATGGTCCCAGGCAATGGTCTTCTGTTTTGCACGGGGAAAGGGCAATGTCTGCTGGCCCTGTGCTCTTCTGCTGCAGGGATACAGCGTGCAAAGGCCAGCCACAAGCAAGGAAGGTTTCTTGATGTGGCTCCAACAAACGCGTGCTTGGTGGCCAAGGCCAGAGCTGTCAGAGATGGGGCAACCAGTCTTGTGCTCCTTGCACAGATGCCTGTGCGAGACCAACTTGGAGGCAGTCTGCCAGCTGGGGAGACTCGCCTGCTTCTTTGCAAACAGAATTTACCCTTGGACTTTGGGAGGCACAAGAAGGTTATGTATGAAAAGTTTCCTAGGCTTCACGCTGAGGTAAGGCTTGCAGTGTATGTTCAGCAAAGCTTAGAGACCCATAGTTCAGCCCTTCCAGCTGTGGGATATTTCTTGCGTTCGTTGGTGTCTCTTTTTGCAAAGGCAAGGTTGGATTTGGGTGGATGCGCTACAGGCTGGGTGAAGGAAGCCAATACAAAGGAACGAGCAGTCTTTCCCGGCGAATGGGGAACTTTACATTGCTTTTACAATGAAACAAATATGAAAAGGAAGAATGAAATGATAATAAGCTAAATTGGTGCCAAATGTACAGGATTCCATGTGTGTGCAGTAAAGGGAAACCCAGCTCCTGTAGTTTTCCCTGGGAAAATGGCTTGTTCTGTATTTAGAACCCGTGTGCGGGATGACCATATAAATGTGGTTAAACAGCATAGGATTCTGATCAAAGGGGCAATTACGAGTAATAAAATAGGAAATATAATTATTGCTACCATTTCAGATCTCATAGCCAGGGAGAATCTTAGCAGCTAGACAGAGAAAAAGCCTTAACACTAAGAGAAGCAAAGAAGAAAACCCCCAGATTACAGCTGGTTGGGGTCTGTAGAAAGAGAGAGTTCAAATGTAAGGGTATATTTCCTAGAATCTCTGCATTCCTAAATAAATAATAATTAGAGGGGTTGCAAACAACCTAATTGTTGGCTGAGCTGAATCACAGCAGAAACTGAATTACCAACTTATGCACAAGAAAATTTACCAAAGTTGGAGCTGTAGCTGGGTTATTTTCACCAAATGTCCAGCACATATGCTGCGCTTGCTTTTATTGTTCACCGTTATGGTGTCGTGTCTCGCTAGATTGTGCTTTGCTACACACCTCCACCCCCTAACAAACTGGCCCTATGTATGCCTGTAGGCAGAATATAGGGAATTAAGCTGTGTGACAGTGAACTTCTGGGTTTTTTTATATGCTTGACAAATGTTTTTTAAACATGGTATAAATACATTGTACAGTAGAATTGAAGTGTTTGAGGGGCACATTTTACTCCCAAAGGAAGTGTGTGTATTTTGGCTTAGTATTCCTCTGTATTTTGCCCGCCGCCTCCCCCCCCCGAAATATTTAATATTTTAACGACACCTATGTTTAGATAATACAGGTTTGGACAGTATTCTCCTCTGTATGTTGTAGAGTTCCTACCGACACGCCTGGACAAACCTCAGCACCTAAAAGCCTCAGGCCAGATTTTGGCATTCGGTGTCCTCAGAGGGAAGGATTGTAGCTGTTAATCCTGTAATAGTCAGATTCTTCAAGGTAGCATCTTCTGTCCTCCCACGGGTTAGATTCTCGGTTTTACCTGACAGCGTGAATAGTTCTCTTCAAAGGCAACATAAACCCTTCTGCAGGCTCCGCTCATCCTCGCTTCCCCTCGCTGGGTCTTGCCCGGGCACTTCTCTTGTTCCTCGACCTTTTTTCTGTAGCCATCTTCTTCCTTTCTGGTTCCTTGGAGAAAATACTGTATTTGTAAGGGTCCGTCCCTCCTAAACCCATTCCCTGTGGTCTGCCTGCCTTGCTACAGATGCCTCTCTGGAGGAAGGCTGAGGGCAGCTGGGCTGCTCCCATCACTCTTCAAGATCGTGAGGTCGTCCATTCGGTCCCTTTGCAGAAATGCCAAAGCCTATTTAGAGTCAGATGTGTAAATATTCCGCTCAAAAATAATAATAAAAAAACCCTATCTCGTGGCTGAGTTCTTTGGAGGAATGGGAACGTCAGCAGGCATTGGCTCTCACCTGTTTTGACAAGGCATTGCATTTTCAGTGGGTGTTTATAAGCTCCAGATACCGGGGCTGAAAATAGCTTCCTCATCCTGTTCCCTTCCCGTGAGTGGCTCAGAGGCATGGCAGGGGACATGGGTGCCTTATCCCAGCTCCTCCCTTGACTTTTCCAGTTACGTTAGCTAGGTCTCTTGGAATCGGTAAATGCTTCAATACACACTTGGCCCCATCACACATTGAACTCTCCGATGAATGGGGGCTTTAGCCTTCCTGCACCCTACGAGCTCCTGTAGTAACAGTTCATCTACTTCGTAGAGCTGTTGCAAGCCCTAATTAACTCGTGGTCGTGAGGCATTTGGTATCCCTCAGATATATATTGCGAGCTTTTGTTTTTCACCTGCAGGGTAGAAGCTCTCCTTCCTCCCATGCAGCTGAAGCTCCGGCCGTGTTTCAGCGTGGCATCGCACCTGAAGGCTGTGGGTTTTGTAACGCACGCGGGTGAGCTTTGCTTGCATGAGAGGCTTTGATATGTTAGAACACCCCCTCTAGAAAATTGCGGGAAAAACGTTTCGTTTCATTAGTATTTGGGGTGGAAATATGCTGTGGATTAATCCTCTTTGGAAAGAGATTAAGAAATGTTCTCTCCTCCTCCCTCCTCATGTAAGAGTAGGTAATGTTTATTCTTTCTTTATTAACTACAGACGTCAGAGAAAAAGGACTGTTGCCCTTTGATTTTATTTACAAGGCAAAAGTGAAAACTTGTTTGATTGTATCATGGCTGTTTAGCTTCAGCATGAGAGTGGAAAAGAACCTGTTTCCAGGTCCTATCATGTCTAAATATAATTTTTCTTCTATTTAGTTATCTCTGAATTTTAAATGCAACATCCTTGGCCTTTCTTATTTGTCAGGTTGAGTGAAATTGCTTCATGCTCTGCTTACGGAAATAAGCTATTCGAAATGAAATTGTCTCCGAGAGCTAAGGAATTTTTGTGGCTGTCGACTGATTTTCGAGTCCTGGTTTTCGCAGAAATGATCCATTACAGAGCAAAAGCTGTTCTGAAAACTTGCTTTTGCTTTTCAGCAAGGCAAGAGGAGGCCTGGGGTTTGATAGGCTCTTGTTAACAGTCATGTTCTTGGGCAAGACAGGTTTTTTTTGCTTGTTTCTTGCAGACCTCTCCTAATAAGGTATAACTTGCTAGAAACAGAGGATTACTCACATGAGTTTTACTGCGTGCAGCCAACATGCTCATCTGAGCCATCCATGCTCAAAATTGCCTACGATGCTCAGTTGCAAAAGCAAAGACCTCCAGCAGCTGTGTGCCCTGCTGTAGCGATGCCAGTCGTGAAAACACTCATTTTCAAGGATCTTTTTGAAAATGTTATTTGTTAACAGAATAAACGAGTAGTTTTCAGCTGCCCACTGACTGCTGCTAAGAGAGTAGTATGTCAGTTCTGGGTTTGTGTGGTGATCTTTTCGCTGCTGGGTTTTACTCACTGTTTTGTGATACAAAGCTGTTTCTGTATATACCATCGCTCAAATCTTAGGTGTGGCTATGTGAGCCCAGCAAACTGGAGAGCCCATTCAGGTGCCAAACAACAGTGATTCTTCAAAGAAAAAAAACCACCAGGAGGGGCATGCTCTCCCCCAGGTGGGGGTAGATGGGGTGGAGGGCTGACCTTGCATCTGGGAGATGCTGTGTGCGTT